>NW_015387822.1:9591-15323 GCF_001527695.2 Protobothrops mucrosquamatus | reverse complement strand
GCTATTAAAGAAGTTTCACACAGAGTATCCTAACAAACCTGACTAACTTTTATACCTGTTTTGTTCTTTTTCAGGTGGATCTCTCTTATTTTTAAGGGGGCAGGATGTCAGAATCCAAATATATTCCATCTCTAGTTATCAACTATGAAAACCCGCATTTCTGTCTGCTCTGGATTCTGTCATACGATGAAGGGAAGGGTGTGAACAAAGGGGCTTTATGGCCCTCACTTCCTTCAGCCTACTTCAAAGGGACTGGATGTGGATATCACCAAATGGACTAACAATAACAATGGGGGTCATTAGCTTTCATGTAATCCTTTTTGAAGTTTCCTCCCGGCAATGAGGAAAAGGGGGTGAGAATGTAATGCCTAGAATTGTCGCTGGGAGAAGGGGGTTATGGCGGTGTGGCTAATGGGGGATCCCTTAAAACCTTGAATGGGAGAGCTTGAACCCAAGTCCTGTCTAGAACGCCTACATCCAGCTTTCTCTTAATAAAGATGCCTGTTGGAAGAAATATTCCAGGAGTTCTGTCTTCTTAAGATGCAAAGTGGGGTGGGTCCTTACAATATTCTTCACAGTGAAAGGGAGTGGACATTACGATATATCCCTTTGAAATGAATTTTGTGATCTCTGCAGCCTTTATTCATTTTCTCCTAAGGGAAATACAACATATTATACAGACTGTTATCTGTCTTCAGGATGTGGACTGATTTTGTGTGGCTGCACATTTGTTGTGCACCTTCTAATCTCATCCACACACCATACTAGAAGACCCTGGCTCTGATTTCCATCAAAACTATCAGTTCTCTTCTTACATTCTGTGTAAGAATGTTTTTTTCTCCTTCAATTCTCCAAATTAAGTTGATTGCAGACCAAAATGCCCTTTAGGCACCAGCTGAGAGGAGGTATGTCAGGGAAGATTGGTAGTAAAGTTACTTTTTCATCACCATCCTAACTGCGAATGGTCACTGAACAGGACAGTCACTAAATAAGGACTGTCTGTATCGTTCACATTTTTTCTTCCTAATTCAAAAGCAATTTCCTCCTTATCTCTTACTATGAGAAGGGCTGAAACTGAGAGAAAGTTTCTCCTTGATCCCGGAAGGCACTTGAAAGGCTGCTTCCCATTATCTTGCTATAGAGATTAGATGGGCAAAGCAACTAAGCCCAAAGTGGACTGAAGAAAGGACATTGGCCAATGGAGCACTCTTGCTCAGAGTAACAGCTGAGGTGAGGCCACCACCTTTGTATTTGCTGGCCATAGATGAACCCAGCTGGAACAGCAGGACTCTACCAAGATCTTACTCTTGAAATCCAATGGATGCAAAAAAAGGAAAGGGAAAGGCAGTGGTAGCAGCAGGAACTGGATCAAGAGTTGAATTCCCATTTAAATGAAATGCCAAAAGGCCGTCAGTGGAAGTGACATTTATGGTGTTACTACAAATGCATTCAGTGGGAAAGTTGAGTAGCAGGAGCCGGAGCAGGGGGGAGAACAAGCTGTAGTGAAAACTGCCATCTGTATATTGTGCCCCATCTTTAATATTCTGTATTCTCATAAAAAGTGTTGTTTCTGTCACTATTCAATCTCACAAACTTACACAGAACACTGTTAAAAGTCAGCAGTGTGTGAAATGGTATTTTAAAATAAATGAAACCAGCTCACAGAGCTGCAGAGGAATATTGCAAGACTGGGGTGCTGACAGACAGGCACTGAAAAGTAACAACCGTTATCATCTTAAAGCAAAGCTGATTAAATAAAAACCCACAGCTAGTGGCGCATTACCAAGTCTGATATTGACACAGCTGCTGGGGTGGTTATTTTTCATTGTCTCATCAAGACAAAGCATCATGGGATATCAATCTTCCCTCTGTCAGGCCTAGCCCTGTATAAACTTAGTTGTTGTTGTCATTATTGTTTATATTTTCATTATATTCCTTTTATCGTAGGAGTCAGTAATTTGCTATTTGGGGAAGGGAAGGAGGGGATGCAGGGCCCCCGGAGCTGGGGGCCAAAGCATTCAAAGCAGGACAATTCCTCCAAGGCCAAGGGCTCTTTTCTCCCCCACCCTCCCATCCCCAAGCCAGTGGCTGCTTGGATTTAGGCAAGAGATTAACATCTGGGCAAGAATGGGCTGGGAGATAGGGTGGGAGGTAGAAATGGCCTATTTTGCGTCTATCAGCAGAGATGAGGTTTGTAGCCTGTTGGAAAAATCTTGTTCCCTCAAGGCTAAAAAGAGCTGAGAAATATGATTAATGGTCCTCCCCCCTCCTCCCACCGACATGCCTTTTCTATAACCAGCTTTAGTTCACAATGAGCTTGGCTGGCCTACAAAATGTAATTCAGCTTGTAGTGAATTATTTCTCATATCGTACCTGTTTGCAGGTACACATTTTCTCTTCCACCATGTGGGGGGGGGAGTTCTGACTGGTTGATAACTCTTTCTTTTACATCTTGGTTTACAGAGGAGAGACTGTATCCACATGTTAATGAGCCTCTTCTGTATGAACCACAACACAACCATTTTTCATCTGTAGAGGCACCTACAGGAGACAGGGAATTGATCACAGAATCATACAGTAGAATACAATGACGTATTGGCTAAAAGTGCAGAAATGTCAGAAACTTTACATATATGTACTTAATTGATTTGGGTATTTAAGTGGATTTTTAAAATCTTATTTTAACAGATTCTTGGTCTTCATTTAGGTAAAGGGGGTTTTATATCTTATCCCATACTATCCACTCATTAATCTCTATTTGACATTTTTATTTTACAATAATTTTCTGTAACTCAGAATCCTAATTTTTGTTTCTTTCTTCATTCACTGTCCAATCTTTCTCCTCCATTTTCCATCTTTCTCTCTTCTGAAAAAATAATTGTGCCAAGTTGCAGAAGAGCTATACCAAAAAAGGCACTCTGCACATGGTCACATTTCCTCTCTTGAGAACTTTTTATTTCTGTGCTCAGCCCTGGTTCTGAACAGGAACAGAGACATGTGCTTCAGAGACCTAGATTATTTTGTTATTGGTGTTGCAGATGAATACTGCCCTAGCAGACATACCCAAAAAATATAAAATGGTGCAAAACAGTCTTTCACTTTCACCAAACTTGGAATGGGCTGTTCCAACTCATTCAAAATGTTCCAGAACATTCACCCTTCTCCAGAACACTCAGGACAGATTGAAATGGTTTATTCTGATACTAGGATAGGTATTATTATTGTTGTTATTATTATTATTATTATTATTATTATTATTATTATTATTATTATGTTGTTGTTGTTGTTGTTGTTGTTGTTGTATGCCACACTATTCTCTGTGAAGGAAAATTTTGCAACCCCCTAAATAGTTATATTCTGACTTGTTCTAAGTTTTAATACATGAAAACACAATCCTGTTCTCCCAGAGTTTTCTCTTTCTTTCTTTTTTTAAATGCTATTCAAAGCAGCATTTTCTTTTTGCTCTTTACTTGATAAACCATGATCTGACCACTGCAATACAGTTCTGTCTTGCATATTTTTAACCCCTTATTCTTGGGGAGAATATTGATTGATTGACTTCCATGGTGATCATGCAGCCTCACTCCTACTTAGAACAAGGGAGAAAATACAATATTTTTTTTGAAAGCACCCCATAAAGACTTAACTATTTGGAAGAAAGTAGCAGCACAAACAGAGCTAACCCAGGCAAAATTGCCATAAGGGAAGATGCATCAAAAAAAGAGTAAATCAACACACAATGAGTTCTGGAGAAATTCAGGCAAGAAGGACACAGTTGCACCCTAAACAATCAGTTTCAAGTGCACTTTGTTAGAGTAGGTGAAGAGAAGGTGTTGCTAAAGGACTGGGCAATCCAGGATTCTATTTCCCTATGCAGAAATACTCTTGGACAGAAGAGCCGTATGTGTCAGCTGAGACCTCCCCACTTACCAACTGCTGTGCCTAAAGAAAAAGGAAGTGAGAAAACAATTCCTCCATTGTGTCTTGGAGCAGCTGCATGACAGTTTAGGATTTGTTGATACAGTACTATCTTTTCTGGTATGCCTATTACTGTTTGGGGAATATTAAAAAGGCAGAAACTTCTTCTACCACACAGCCAGAAAACTCAGCAGAGGCCAGCTTTTAGAAATGCAAATTTAATAATCCTTTCAGAAAGGTTGGAGCCTTTCAGCTAGAAACTGAAGAGATTAGGAAGACAAAGAGACCTAAAATCTACATACCCCACCCAAACTCTAAAAGATCTGACATTTGGGAATATAATAGGATTAACCCACCAATACCAAAAGGGCACACTCAGACTCAGGTCAAAGTACATGACACAGGAAATACAAAGTTTCAAATAGGAACAGGAAACAACTCAAAAGCCCCAGGAGGTATAAAAACCCACCACTCCTAGCTACATGTGGTCAACTTTCCCAGAGCCATCTTTCTATCTGGCTCTGATCTTTAATAAACTACAACCTTCTTTCTAGAGCAGTCTCCATTTTGTTTATTCCCAGCTTGAACTGGACCCTGATGAAGATTTTTCTTTCAACAATTTGTCACCCAGGATGGGACTCCAAGCTAACCTGACCAATGGACTGGGACTGGTAAGCCCCATCTTGCCGGCAGCAGACCTCTTGTGTTTGAGGATGGGTTTCCCAGGTCCTGCCTATGTGGAATGAGGGTAGTAAAGGGAGTTTTGAGTTTGAGCTCAAGGGCTGCTTTGGAAAGAAGGTGAGTACTCTAAATTTTAACTTTAAAGCCCAGGGGAGTGAGAAAATAGAATAGAACAGAAGAATAGAATAGAATAGAATAGAATAGAATAGAATAGAATAGAATAGAATAGAATAGAATAGAATAGAATAGAATAGAATAGAATTATTCTGGAATATAGGTGGTTGCTCTAGCCACTATCCAGATAGAATAACTCCACAAAATGGTAACATGCAGAATAGTTATTGATCAGGAATTCTAAGCATTAACTCACAGTTATTGTAGATACATCTGTCACATGTTTCATATTCTGTCCATTCATGCAGGTAAAAATAGAATAATTTTCCTCCATCTTCATAAAGATCACATTCTGCTCTGGTTACATTTTCCCCATTCTACGGAGCTCCCAGCCTCGTGGCTAGGATTCATGGAGAGATAATAAACTGGAATGTACACGGGATGTCCCTGTTCTGTCCCCCGTCCGACCCACACCCCCCAACCAGGCAGCCGAGGCCTGAAAAACTGCTCGGCACAAAGGCAAATGAATTCCTTGGCAGCAACTGCGTAGCTGCCTGCCAAGCCTTTACTGATAAGACACAGCAAACAAAGATAACTCCACAATCACTTGCCAGAGAGTCTGCGACCGAATATCCATCAAAAATTGTCTGTCACGAAACTTCACATGCCACACCCCTTGCTTATATAGCCAGTGGGGTGTGGCCCAGTGACTCAGCTGAATTATCTGGCACGACGTGTCCGCTGCTGCGCACGCTTATCTTTCCGACGCTGGCGTGGATCCAGCCAAGACGTATCCTCGTCGGAGTCCAATACACCTGGCTCCTGGCTGATCCCAGAAGCACCTGGCTCCTGGCCAATCCCAGAAGCACCGGGCTCCTGGCCAATCCCAGAAACACCGGGCTCCTGGCCAATCCCAGAAACACCGGGCTCCTGGCCAAACTCCTCGCTGTCGGAAGGCACCGAAGGCTGCACCAGAGGGGAAGGGCCTGGAGAGAGAGGCCTAGCCATCTCCTCTCCTT
>NW_015387822.1:5991-7685 GCF_001527695.2 Protobothrops mucrosquamatus | reverse complement strand
TCTATGGAAGTCTGGAAGAAGTAACATTTCTCCAACTTCGCATAGAGTTGATTCTCCCGCAGGCGCTGCAGGACCTGGCGGACATGCTGGAGGTGGCTCTCCTGGTTCGGGGAGTAAATTAAAATGTCATCCAGATAGACCACCACGAACCGGTCCAACATGTCCCGGAACACGTTGTTCATCAGGTGCTGGAAGACCGCGGGAGCGTTGGTCAGCCCGAACGGCATGACGGTATACTCGAAGTGGCCGTATCAGGTGCCAAATGCCGTCTTCCACTCATCCCCCTCCCGCACGCACACCAGGTTGTAGGCCCCTCGGAGATCGAGCTTCGTGAAGATCGAGGCCTCCCGCAATCGCTCCATCAGCTCGGGAATGAGCGGCAGGGGGTAGCGATTCCGCACTGTGATGGCGTTCAAGCGCCGGTAGTTGCAGCACAGGCGTAGGTCCCCCGTCTTCTTCTACACGAAAAGGACCGGGGCTGAGAGCGGGGAGGACGAAGGCCGGATAAACCCACGGGCCAGGTTCTTCTCCAGGAAATCCCGTAGGGCGGCCAACTCGGGCTCCGACATGGAGTACAGGCGGCCCACAGGCAATGGCGCGTTGGGCAGCAGATCCACCGGGCAGTCGTAGGGTCGGTGCAGAGGTAAGCGGTCCGCCTCCTTTTCGCTGAACACATCGGCGAAGGACGTCAGCTCAGGAGGCAAGGAGATGGCTGGGGTGGAGACATCCTGGCCGGCACAGGTGTGACGGTGGTGATCAACACACTGCAGGCTCGGGAACGAGATGGCGTTTCGCGACCATGCCACCTGAGGGTCGTGAGCCCGAAGCCAGGCCATCCCCAGGACCAAGGGAAAATGCAAGTCCGCCGCCACGTAAAACTGAATCGCCTCCTCATGGGCCCCAATGGCGAGGTGCAACGGCTGGGTAGCGAATTTGATGGGCCCCGCCACAAGCTCCCGCCCATCAATAGTCTCGACTCTCAACGGAGGGTCCACTGGAACCAGGGGGACCTTAAAATGGGCCACGAAGGCCTGGTCCATAAAGTTTGACGTGGCCCCCGAGTCAACCAGCGCATGTGCCTGGAGCCCCTCCGACCGGTTGGCCAACAACACCCGGGTGTCCAGAATCAGGTGCCGAGGGGGCTCATAGTCCACAGCCGCCGACTCCGGTGGGGCATGTGCACGTGCTTGACCCAGGGTTTCCCCTAGGCCTGGCCCGTTTCCCGGCTGATCACGCCGAGACTCCGGAACAGGCTTGAGTGCCCCACTCCGCTTCCTGGGACATGAGGCGGCAAAATGTCCAGCCTCACCGCAATAGAGGCACAATCCCCCTTGGTGGCGCCGCATCCGCTCCTGGGCTGTCAGATGAGGTCGCGCGGCTCCGAGCTCCATGGGCTCCTCACTCGTCACAAAGCGTGGGGCGGTCCGGGGTCCTGTCGGTGCGCAACGCAGGGGTGCTGCCACGGGCAGTGGTTCCGGCAGGGATCGACGAGGCTGTCGCCGTTGAAGGCGGGCGTCGATACGCAGGCACTGGAGCACCAAAGCGTCAAGGGTCGGGGGCACCTCCAGTCGAACCAACTCATCCTGCAGGTCATCGGAGAGGCCGTCCTGGAAGGCATCCATCAACGCCGCCTCATTCCAGGCTGAGTCCTGGCCGAGAAGGCGGAACTCCGCAATATAGTCCTGCAAGGCGCG
>NW_015387822.1:0-5834 GCF_001527695.2 Protobothrops mucrosquamatus | reverse complement strand
AGCAATGGACTGTTTTGCAACAGCAAGGGCGTGGCCCATCGGGCGGCAGAGCCAGAAAGGTAGCTGATCACAAACGCCACCCGAGCCCGATCATCCGGAAAATCCTCCGGCCTCATTGCCATAAATAGTTGGCATTGTCCCAGGAAGGCCGGGAACTGCTCCGTCTGCCCAGAAAAACTGTCTGGCACCTTCACAGGGCTTCTTGAGCGAGGGGGAGGAGCAGCAGGAGCATTAGCCAAAGCAAGTTGAGCTGTTAAATGTCCTACTTGCTGTTGCAACAGCTGATTAACATCCATCAGCTGTTGAATCTGCTGCTGCTGTTGGTCCATCGTGGGTTAACGATGGTTCTGTCCGGGTGACAGACAAGATGTTCTGTCCCCCGTCCGACCCACACCCCCCAACCAGGCAGCCGAGGCCTGAAAAACTGCTCGGCACAAAGGCAAATGAATTCCTTGGCAGCAACTGCATAGCTGCCTGCCAAGCCTTTACTGATAAGACACAGCAAACAAAGATAACTCCACAATCACTTGCCAGAGAGTCTGCGACCGAATATCCATCAAAAATTGTCTGTCACGAAACTTCACATGCCACACCCCTTGCTTATATAGCCAGTGGGGTGTGGCCCAGTGACTCAGCTGAATTATCTGGCACGACGTGTCCGCTGCTGCGCACGCTTATCTTTCCGATGCTGGCGTGGATCCAGCCAAGACGTATCCTCGTCGGAGTCCAATACACCTGGCTCCTGGCTGATCCCAGAAGCACCTGGCTCCTGGCCAATCCCAGAAGCACCGGGCTCCTGGCCAATCCCAGAAACACCGGGCTCCTGGCCAATCCCAGAAACACCGGGCTCCTGGCCAAACTCCTCGCTGTCGGAAGGCACTGAAGGCTGCACCAGAGGGGAAGGGCCTGGAGAGAGAGGCCTAGCCATCTCCTCTCCTTCATGTTCAGAGCCTTCCTCCTCTGATGAGAGGGACCCACCGGACGGAGCCACAACAGTCCCGTAATAAAAACACAAGTCCCTCCCAGTGGCCAATTAGAACACAGAGATAACCATGTAACAACTAAACTACATTTCCCAGAAGGCCACCCTTAACGGGCAACACTTTAACCCTTAAAATGCTACTTGCTCTACACACAGTTCTCAACTCCTAAGCTAGCTATATACTGGACCAACACACTCCCCGCTTGGAAATATACAATTTCCACTATTAACTATTAACTAGAATAAGCAAAAAACATGGCATCAAAACAATGCAATCATGAGGTAAATTCAAAACACGCATAACTATAACTGAGATAAACAAAGGCATAACATCAAATAATGCAATTATGAGGTAGACACAATATGCATAGTTCGAGGTTCAATCTTCAAGTTCGGTCTTCCTCAGCAGCAGTACCAAGTCGTGATCGGTGTGGTGTAAAGCCTCTTCACGAAAGTCTTTGAGTCACGACATGACTCAAATGGCTTCACGGTCTGTACTTCAACTTGGCGAACTAGTCCATCAGAGCTGGGTAGGACTTGGTGCACAAGTCTCATGGGCCAAGAGTTCCAATGTGTACCTAGTACAATGGAAGGGATACCCGTTGTCTGAAGCCACCTGGGTGAAATCCAGTGAGGTGAAAGCTGACAGGCTCGTCAAAAGGTTTCATGCGAAATACCCCAACAAACCAAGAACTAGTCTTTAACATATGCTTTGTCTACATTACAGGATCTGTCCTTTTTGTAAGAGGGGCCGGGTGTCAACGCTGCTAATATTGAATATTCTTGCTTTGACAATATATGCAGAACTGTCTGATATTTTTAGAGTTAAATCAGGTGACAGCGAAAGGGGAGGAGAATATAAGGAAAGCCCGGGAAAAAGAAACGGAAGTGAATCTTTGCCCTCCAAGTTAATTGGAAGATGTGAATCATGACCCCAAAATAGGGGAGGGGAGATGCCTGGAATGTTATCTGCAAAGGAAGAGAAATTCAGATCTTAGCATTCCACCATGCCGTGCTGACACTCTGTAATACTAATAAAGGCTTTTTAGGTTAAAAAATGCCTGAAAGTTCTTTGAAGTGTTTCGTTAATCAGACACACGACACTTTTAATCCTTTCTGCTCTATTGCTTACATAGACGTAGAAGCGTCTGCTTTGATTGTGGATGTAATCCAACACCACCTTGCTGTTTGTGTAGAAGGTAGTGGATTGTAGCTCAAAGTCTATCGATTTTGTTGTCAGGTTGATGAGTTTTACGGTCAGTACGGCACCACAGAGTTCCAATCTTGGTACGGTGTGACCTTGTTGTGGTGCTAGTTTTGCCTTTCCCATAGCAAAACCGACGTAAATGTGGCTCTTCCCGCCATAGACTTTGATGTATCCTACAGCTGCTGTCACCTTCGTTGACGCATCTGAGAAGACGTGCAATTCTTTCTTTTGAATGGTAGCGGGTGAGATGGAGACATACGTGTGTTGCATGTGGATGCTTTGGAGACAACTTAGGAATGTACGCCACATCTCCCAGTCTTGCTTCTATTCTGGCGGAAGCAGCTCATCCCAGTCTGTGGTGCTCTGGGACCTATTGACAAGGCTAAGTCATTGTGATTTTTGTTGGTCTGGAACACTGTCGCTCCCAAAATGGGTTTGGTTATCGAAAGCGTGAAGTGTTCTTGGCATGGTTTCAGGTGGGATGCTCTCCCATTACTAAGAATGGAGGCCATTGAGATATTCACCTGGGTTGGAGTTTGCAGCCATTCAACATAGACTGTTCCTGAGATGACCCATCCAGGTTCCATCTTAAAGGCAATTGGGGGGGGTCTGTTGGGCCTCTGACCATTCTGTGGTAGGCAAAGGTGTCAGGGGCATCTACTCCCAACAGAGGCAGGATTTCAGCTTCAGGATTTAGGGCAGGAAGGGGATTAGCCATGTGCTTCAGGTGAGGTATGGTGTGTGCTATCTCTGGTGTTGGAATTTGACTGCGATTGTCTGGTAAGGCATCCCATTCTGGCAATGGCAGCAATAGGAACTGTGAACTCCCATCTAACGACTGGATGAGGAGTCCAGTGACTTTCCTCCCTGCCGTGCTCTGGGGAACAGTGCACGTTGATATTGTGAAAGGCGTTTCTTCACTTGGGAGTTCACTTGGAAATGGTGAGTCGCTATATACTGATGTGCAGTTGACACTTGCAGTTGCCTCTGGATGCACTTCGGAGCAATCCTGAGGCTCCTTGGTCGAAGGAGGAGTAGAAGTTGCTTGTTGTAGCTGCTCAGAGTCTGGATGCAGGACTCCCGGGTGCTTGTCACTCTTGCATAGGTGACACTTCGCTTTAGCTGAGCAAGCTTTGGCCACGTGTTCCGTAGACTCACAGCATGTGAAGCAGACCTTCTACTCCCCCAAATCCAACCTTCTTCTCCAGGATGTTGGAGGATCCATTGGTGCTGTGCGGGAGTTGCCGTCAAGCTGGGTTGGTACGGTGTTGAGGTCGTCAGGAGCACGATCAGTGGCTTCTCGTTGATCCTCATAGTTATTGCTCCCAAGAGCAGGGGAATGTGTGCTGTTAGCTACACAGACCCAATTCTTTTTCACTTTGAAATGCTAAGTTTTTTCAGATGGCAGAGCAGACTTTTCATTCTAGTCAGGCAGATTAGATTCAACACATATTTCTTCGTGTTTCTAAGATGTCTCTTTACATAGGCAAGCAGAGGAAACATGCAGAAGAAGGCTTTAGGCAGGCAGAAGAAAGATTGGGTTTTTTTACTTTAAATAAAGAGAGAAACACACAATATCCTTTTACTTTTAACTCTCTGGCAGACAGAGAAAGGCATGCAGGAAAGCTGGTTCTTTCTAGGAAGAGAAATGTTATTCTCTTTTTACTATTCTGGAATATGGCTAGGCGGTTGCTCTAGCCATATTCAGATAGAATAACTCCACAAAATGGTAACATGCAGAATATTTATTGATCAGGATTTCTAAGCATTAACTCACAGTTATTGTAGATACATCTGTCACATGTTTCATATTCTGTCCATTCACACAGGTAAAAAGAGAATAATTTTCCTCCATCTTCATAAAGATTACATGCTGCTCAGGTTACATTTCCCCCATTCTATGGAGCTCCCAGCCTCATGGCTAGGCTTCATGGAGAGATAATAAACTGGAGCGTCCACAGGATGTCCTGTAATAAAAACACAAGTCCCTCCCAGTGGCCAATTAGAACACAGAGATAACCATGTAACAACTAAACTACATTTTCCCCCTTTTTTGAAGATGGGAACCACATCAGCCCTTTTCCAATCCTCAGGTACTTCCCTGGTGCTCCAGGATTTATGAAAGATGTGGTGCAACAGTTCTGAGATAACATCTACCAGCTCTTTCAGAACTCTGGGATGTAGTCTGTCGGGTCCCGGTGATTTATATTCGTCAAGGTTGGATAGGTGTTCCTTTACCATTTTCTTGCTTATTTTAATTTTTGTTTCTAATATGTCTTTTGCAGCAGTTTTTTGGTGTGTTGGGATATAGTTTCTTTTTGTGTGAAGACTGACGCAAAGTATGAGTTAAGCAGCTCTGCTTTCTCCCTGTTGCCTGTAATTTCATTGCCATTGTCTCTCTTTAGTGGGCCTACAGTTTCCTTGACTTTTTTTTTGTTAATATGTTGGAAGAAACTTTTTTTATTGTCCTTGATTTCTGTTGCAAGTCTCTGTTTGTTCTGAAGCTTTGCTTTCCTGACTTCATCTTTGCATGTTCTGGCTGTCTGCTGATAATCGACCTTAGTTATGTGCCCCTCTTTCCATTTTTTGTATTTGTCCTTTTTGTCTTTTAGTTTGTTAGAGAGATCTTTGTGCAGCCATGCTGGTTTCTTCTTGGATTTCTTGTTTTTCTTTCTCAGTTGTATTGTACTGTTCTGGGCTTTTGTGATCGCATTTTTCAGGATTTCCCACGCTTCTTGGGTTGTTTTCCCCTTTAGGATTTTCATCCATGGGATCTTTCCTAGGTTCTCTCTGAATTTGTTAAAATCAGCTCTTTTGAAGTTTAGGACATTGGTTGGGTTGTTTTCAATTGCTAGTGTTTGCATTATATTAAATTCCGGTATGGCATGGTCACTTTCACCCAAGGTTCCGGCAATTTCTATTCCCTCTATCACTTCTTCTCTATTTGTAAGGATTAAGTCCAGTATAGTTTTACATCTAGTTCCCTCCTCCACCTTTTGGGTGACAAAGTTGTGAGCTAGTTGGTTAAGAATCTGCTTGAGCTCCCACTCGCTGCAGAGTTTGTCTCCCAGTTGATATCTGGATAGTTGAAGTCTCCCATTACTACTGTGGTATGCTTCCTACATGCATTTGTTAAGTGGTTGGCAAAGAGTTCATCTATTTCATCTGATTGGATGGGGGGCCTGCAATATATACCTATAGTAATGTCACTTTTTTTCTCTTTTATATTGACCCATATACATCTCTTACATATAGTGCAACTCCCCCTCCTCTTTTGGTAGACCTGTTTCTTTTGAACAATTTATATTTATCCATCAGTTCACTTTATTCATGAGTTTCATCCCACCAGGTTTCTGTTATGCCAACTATGTCATACCCTCCCTCATGTAATATTGTTTCTAGAATTGAGCATTGAAGCTCAAAATTTGAAACTGACCTCAAATTCAAAAAGTAAACATATATTCAGGTTCCCCACCAGTTGGGGAACCCGAAAAATCATATGTTTTCCGGATGCGACCTCTCCTTCAGGAGTTAGGCCACGGCGTATCTTGCATTTGTTGGCAAACAGCCAATTGAGCATTGAAGCTCAAAATTTGAAACTGACCTCAAATTCGAAAAGTAAACATATATTCAGGTTCCCCACCA
>NW_015387821.1:388681-454018 GCF_001527695.2 Protobothrops mucrosquamatus | reverse complement strand
CTTTATAAATTGATATGGTATTTGAGCCTGATTTATCAGCTACAGGAGTTGAGAGATTACCTTTCTATGGCAATTCAGAAGTGTGCCCATTCTGTGACTAGATCAAAGACAAAGCACACACAATTACTGAAAAGTCAGTTGCCGGGATATCTTTCAAAAAAATGCTGCAGTAAATACTTGTTGAGACTGAAACCAAAAATGGGATATGGTTTAAAACAATTTCTAAATTCAGTGAGGAAAAAAAAAATCAGCTTCTGACCATATGGTCTGTTTTAGTGAATACTGCATCTGATTGCTTCTATATACAAGCAGTCCTTGACTTATGTTGCTAAGTGAGAAATTTGTTAAGTGAGTTTTGCCTCATTTTATGGCTTTTCTTGCCACGTTTGCTAAATGAAACACTGCACTTGTTAAATTAGTAACCCGGTTGTTAAGTGAATCTGACTTCCCCATTGACTTTGCTTGTCAGAAGATCGCAAAAGGGGATGACATGGCCCCGGGACACTAGAACGGTCATAAACACGAGTCAATTGCCAAGCATTCTAATCTTGATCATGTGACCATGGGGATTCTGCAAAGGTCATAAGTGTGAAAAATGGTCAGAAGTCACTTTTCAGTGCCATTGTAACTTCAGTCGCTAAAGGAATTGTTGTAAGTTGAGAATTACTTGTACCACATATACATATAGCTACATATATTTATCTCCATCTCTACCTCTATTAATAGTCACAATTTGTGTGACACTAAGCTTTTGACAAGCAAGTGAATATCAAGCTTGTCTGTCTGGCTGTTGATAAATGGCAAACACCAAAGTTGTTTGTGAACTTCCAAGAATGACTTTGTTTGCTTTTAATAGCTGTCATTTTCCCTTGTTCGTACAAATCTTCTCTTGAGAAGAAAACAAAAGCCCCTTTCTCCATTTATAATGGTATTCAAAAGGGGGGGGGAAGTGCTGCATTAAATAAAGCAGCACTCAGTTGTGTTAGTAATTGCTTGCTCAGCTCGCCAAACCAACATAAATCCAATATGTCAACTCAGAGGGGTGTTTGTTACTTAATAAGCATTTGTCCAATTAATTTATTGGCACAAAGGTAAGAAAACTGCTCAAATTGGCATTTTTTTAATATGAATCAGGCATAGCCTACAGTGGGGAACAAAGATGATTGACCAAATTATTTCTTATGAGTACAATTAACTTTGTTTTAAAACTCTGAGTCAGTACAAAATATATAGTTACAAATAACCCTTCAAGTAGATCCCTTGTAGATCAAGATGAGATTAACTGCATTCCCATTTTGGCAGCAATGATAGAATCAGGATTTGTGATAAGAATGTAGTTAATTTTGAAAAGGACTTTAAAGATAAAGTAGGGTTTTTTGTCTTCCAGGTCTACCACAACTATGTTAAGATAGATGACATAGTTAAGACAAGATGGCAGCTTCCATATGTCTGAAGACTTAACTCCTTTATGTGTGTATCAATGTTGCATACATATGCAAAAAGGTGGGGCTTTGATTGTGTGATTGTAACCATTTCGACTTGTTTGACAGCCCTTCCTAATTCTGCAGATATTACTATTCCAAGCCCACTTAATTAATACTTATAGACTTCCACCATATATGTTTATGTAAGGGAAGAAAGGAATAAATAGTTTCTTTTAAATTTCTTGGAGTACATGAAAAATGAAGTCAACTTATCAACAGTCCTGGCTACAAACTTACTTCCAGATCCTATCCCTGTAAGGAAAACATAAGAAGCTAAGAAGCTGCCTTAATGGCAAGTTATATACTTATCTAGCTCATATGAAAGAGTCTCTTCCTCTACTTCTTCTATCTGGTCATTTTAAGTTCAGCAGGAAGAGACAAAGCAAAATAGCTAAACATTGGGGAAACATGGTAAATTAATAAATGCACAGAAGTTCAAAGATTGCACCTAAATAAAGTATTCCAAATGGAAAAACTTTAAAGTCAATGTTAAGAGGTAAGTTGCTTAAGTTGAAAATGAGAAATACAAAATGAAGGCCAAAGGGAAAAGTAAGATGGAAAAGATTAACAGAAGCATCTGCAAGTACCTTCTTTGTATCACTTGCTTGTGAGATGGAGCCCTCTAGAGATTAGATAAATAAACAATCCAAATCAACAAAGGTAAAAAGTGGTGAGTCTTGTATTGCACTGTTCTGTCTACTGCCTTGCCAGTTAGACATCTACACATCTATAGACACCACAGAGAGGGAGAAACAATCAAGAATTTCAGAAATTAAGAAGGTAGAAGTTTAATATAAATAGATCTAGAGACTAACACCCCAAATCTTTGACTATAGCCACTCAACCCCCAAGGTCTTGACTGTAGGTATTATGTGAATACAAGACTAAATAGGGAAATAAGGAAGTATCCCTATAGTTTTCTTCTGTCCTTTCATAAATATATTATAAATATTTCAGCAATTCACACAATAGGCATGATGCTACAATGTTCATCCCTACAGCTGAACAAAAGGAAATATATTTTGCATTCATTTTGTACAATGAAAAATAATCTGTTTCAGATCTCCAACAAATAAATATTTGAAGTATATTTGCAATAAAAAAAGGAACTGAAGTGAATTCTTGCCAGAGTAACACCGAAACTCCTAGAGCAAACCTGGTTCATCTAATTATCAATCAAACTTATATTACATAGAAATTACCCTACTGAATAATAAAGTATATGCTTGATATCTTTTTGATGGGGATTGGCAACCCCAGATCCCTCTGAAACCCAATTAGTTCAATCACTTTGGTGTGCATGTGTTCAAAAAAGTACATCTGTTGTTTGAGATTCATCTTCAACTCATAATGTGGGCATAACACTTTCAATTAAATTTTCCCATATAGGAAAGTTTTTTTAATACTATCACTGGAAGGTTAGAAGAATCCTTTACTAAGAGCCATCCATTTTTCCCAGGCATGCTAATGATTATGATGTTTCAAGACGATTATTCTTTGGAAATATGTATCAGTCTGCACTTTTTTTTCTTTCCTATAATATTCAAAATGCCACATACCTCCTCAAGAGATGTACAGTCAATCAAGGGAATCTTCAGACTTGAAACTTTTCTTCTTTTCTACTCATTCTAATCACGTTTTAGCATCTTGGATGTGGTAAAGCTTCATTTTCCTAATCATTCCTCACCACTACTTTTACCTTTTGTCTCTACAATATGGCTGTCGTATATGTTGATACTTTAATCATCCATGCTTCCTGTTTGGACCAAGAGTTTATTCAGATTTATTTGAAACAAAATATATGCCCAGAAATCGAAAGGAGTTGGGTGAGGAACTTAGCATCTTTAATATCGTAGAGTATGAAAACTTTAGAATTTCTGGTAATGCCAATTACTCATTTTCACTCCTGATCAAGTGTCTCAAATATGAACTGCTACTATTTGGGTTATCCTGTTGTTCTAGTCCTATTGTAGATTTTTTTAATTCAGTACTCAAAATGCAACCAATGATTACCTGTGTCATAAACTAGACTTAATGAATATCTAGTTTGCCATATCAGAGTGCTCTATACTGTGATAATTTAGTCTGCCACAAATAATCTTTATGCTCCCCTACAGCCATTTAATGTTTCTCCCCCCTCCTTTTAGATTCCTTTAAACTTTTGTTTTTTTATGTAAACTTTCTGATTATATGTTTTAGCTTTTTATAATTATTAGTTTTAGACTCAGATGTATTTTGCATGCTTTTTAAATCCCTGTGTCCCACCTTCCGCATTCTGCTCTTTGACCATAATAGAGAATTGATTTGATTTGCTGTATTGATTTGCTGTATTATACAGAAAATGGAAAATAAAATACTCTTACTTCTGATAAAAATAAATGAAAGGTCTTCAAAATTTAAAATTGAATCTGCTGTGTAGGGGAAACTTACTGAGTGGAGAAACAAGCCTGTCAAAGAAACTACCACGGGGAACCAGGAAATGGTAGCATAAAGGGAGGTTATAAGATAGATACATAGGCAAAAATTAGCCAAGTCTTCAGAGTGAGAAAAAAAGAATACAAGCTGTAAAAACAGCTGCAAGAAGAAATGGCTAGCCAGGGATAACTACCTGAATGGATTAACAAAGACATGTCAAACTCGCGACATCAGTGATGTCGCAAGACGTATCGGGACAGTTTTGCCATTGCCAGCAATGGGTGTGCGTGGCTTCTGGATGACACGTCCGGCCCGTGGGCTGGCAGTTTGACACCCCTGGATTAACAGGAAAATCAAAGCTAAAACTGAAAAACAGGAAAGAACCTATTGTTCTAAGTGGCCATAAAAGGGGGCCCAGAACTCAAAACAAGCAATTGAATATGTCTAATATATTATGGTGAAAGGAAAGTCCGATGCTGTAAAGATTTTTTCTCCATAGGAACCTGGAATGTAAGATCCATGAATCAATTTAACTCAGATGACCATCAAGTATACTACTGCTGGCAACAATCCCTCAGAAGAAATGGAGTAGCCTTCATAGTCAATAAAAGAGTAGGAAAAGCAGTACTGGGATACAATCCCCAAAATGACAGAATGATCTCAGTTCGAATCCAAGGCAAACCATTCAATATTACAGTAGTCCAGGTCTATGCCCCAACCACTGGTGCTGAAGAGGATGAAATTGACTGATTCTATGAAGCCCTATAGCACCTTATAGAATTAACACCAAAAAATGATGTTCTTATCATCATGGGGGATTGGAATGCTAAAGTAGGAAGTCAAAAGATAACTGGAATAACAGGCAAGTTTGGTCTTGGAGTACAAAATGAAGCAGGGTATGGGCTGATAGAATTTTGTCAAGAGAATATGATGGTCATAGCAAACACTCTTTTCCAACAACCCAAGAGACAGCTGTACACATGGACATCACCAGATGGTCAACACAGAAATCAGATTGACTATGTGCTCTGCAGCCAAAGATGGAGAAGCTTTATACAGTCAGTAAAACAAGATCAGGAGCTGACTGTGGCTCAGATCATGAGCTTCTCGTTGCAAAATTTAGGCTTAAATTGAAGAAAGTAGGGGAAAGCACTAGGCCACTCAGGTATGAACTAAATCATATCCCTGATGAATATACAGGAGAGGTGACAAATAGATTTAAGGAATTAGATCTAATAGACAGAGTGCCTGAAGAACTATGGATGGAGGTTCGTAACATTGTACAAGAGGTAGCAACTAAAACCATCCCAAAGAAAAAGAAATGCAAGAAAGCAAAATGGCTGTCTGAGGAAGCTTTGCAAATAGCTGAGGAAAGAAGGGAAGCGAAAGGCAAGGGAGAAAGTCTGTTGTCAGAGAGGTGATAGCTATGTAAAGTTTAGAGAAGAAAACCAAGGATATGTGGATCAATGTGTCTGTAAGTTTACCTAATTCATATTTATGAATTATTATGTAAACTGATTCTGTGTTTGTGGATTTTGCAGATCAGTTACCATTAAAAATATAACAATAACAAAAATCTTACATATACATATATGTGTTTTTTTTTCTCTCTCTCTCTTTCTGTGTGTGCTAGAATTATTAGAAGCTTCTTATAAACAGCCTACCTTATGACATAATATGTTTGGAGAAATGTGTTCATAAATTCACAGGTTTTTAAAAATAAATTGTGCAACCAAATCCTAAAGTAATGTTCCTGAAGTCTACAAGATGGAATCCACAGAGCCAATGCCCTTATAGAGACCTCTGTTTTTTGCCTAACAAGTTCCTGCCCTTCAGATTTTTACAATAAAAGAAGTTTTAATGTTTAAACAAGTTATATGCTGGCATGCTTCATAGCAAAGGGCCCATCTTTATCCCCCTTGCAGTCCAAATGGGCCTATAAAATAAAAAGAATACAGGCAGAAGTATATCAATCTGCCCATAGAAAGAAAGTCAAGGTGATAAGTATTCTGGGGATGGAGAGGGGGATGTCACAATGTGGTTGGTAATCTTCTGATAAAATGGCAGCTATTTTTAAAATGGACATGACCAGCCCACTCTGTATAAGTCTTAATCTTCAAAGATATCTAACCTTCAACCCCTCATCCTCCCCATCTCTGATATGATGGATATCTTCCAGAAATGTCAGTTTTACATGACAGTTTTAGGAAGTGTTTGAATACAAAATAACTCAAGAGTTAAAGTTATGCAATTTTAGGTGGGGGAGGGGAATCGCTTCATATTTAAAAAGGGAAAACATAGAGGTGAGAACAAAATAGAAATATGGTATACATTGAAAGGAATTCAACTTTTTCTAGGAGGCATCCTGAACTATTTGGGGTATGTTTTTGCAGTACACTATTCTCTTTGGGATAAAGAACATTGTAAACAATGACATCATAGGCTGAAGGAAGAGTAAAACTGAGCCCAAAGAGTAAAAGCAGATGATGAAGAAAAAAGCTCATAAATCTAGTTCCCAGCAGAACTGTGCATATCTTTTTATCCATTCAATAAGATAAAATCCTTTGTCCTTCTATAATAGTCATATGCTCCTTCAGACTTTGATTTTTGTTCTGTAAATTATACACCCTCTCTTTTCATGAGGACCTCATCAACTCCATGTAACTATGACTTTCAAGTTCTTCCTTTTCTTCTTGACTGATTCATTCTTTATATCTTTGTTCTGCAATTTGATCCCCATTCATTCTTCCTCAATGACTAAGCCACCACAGCATACTTCTTTTGCACTAGTTACTCTCTTTTGTATTCGGTCCACCTTCATTCACACCCATTGTTTTTAGACCTATCTTTGCTTCTTTTATAGCACTCTTGTCTTAAGTACTCCATTCCATTGCATCAACTTACTTTTATATTTCCCTTGACACTTCCAACTCTCACTTTTGTATAACAAAGTGGGCAGAAGCACCCTTTTAAGAGCAATTTTCCTCTATTAAAAAAGGGTGATTAAAAAGTGTTTCAAGAGATATCATATTCTTGCTGGAGACATTCTAGTAGGAAAGCCATCATACAGCGTATGATACATGTGATGAAGTGAGCTGCTGCACACAAAAGCTTATGCTTTTTAATAAAATGTGTCAGTTGAAAAAGGTATTACCAGGCTCAAACTGATTTATGGCCTCATTTGGGCATTCAAAAACCAGGTGTTCACAGCGATGAACATCCATTCCCTATGAATGTCATTCAAATGAGGCTTAGAGGCTCTTGCACATTCAGCATAATATTTATTTATGCATCTATTAATTGATTTTAAAGGCCACTTACTTGGCAATGATTCTTCAGGGAATAGACCTAAGTGCAATTGCATAAGCTTTCCTTCTGCAGATATCACAAGAGCAATATCAAAGAGGGATTAGCTTGAACTCCATTACCCAGATCTGAAAGAGTAGTAGAGCTGTGAAAATATTCCAAGGGTGCTTCATGTCAACAAATAACTGAACAAACATTACTCCAGAACACTTACTGTGATTCAAGTGGCATCCCACTTCTGTTCATAGAAGTGTTCTTGGCTGAGCAAGAACAGTTTTGAGTCACTCATACCGTAACCATATAGTAACTCCTTTATCTCAGAAAACTGTCCTACCTATTTATTTAAATTTAATTATTTATTTTCTTGATTTTGCTCTTAAATTTTTCTGTGATACTTTAGTTACTAATTCCTGGCTGCATTCTTCAAAGAGTTCCTTTAATACTGATAATGTTGTAGAGTGTAATTTTATGTAATTTTGTAAATCTTGATATTAACTGGCATCAAGAACAGGCTTCTTTTTTGGGGGGTTAAAATCTTTAGCCCCCTCGAGTGTCCAGTTTCTAAAGTAATCACTTATCTTTTGTTGTGATTTGCAAAAGCCAGAATAACCAAAACAAATCTGCTTCCCATGAGAAGCTGTTTATTTTTTTATAATTGATTTCAAAATCTAACTGTAAAAGTTAATATTTGAAATTTATCCATTTATAAATATCTTAGTTCAAAATGTTACTTAGCTTTTTGCTGTTTATTTGAAATTCTTTAATTCTTACACTTATAATTAATTTTTCTTTTGTTCAGAATTGAAGATAAACTTATCTAATGAAGACTTTTTCACACTTATCATTCTGAAAGTCGCTAATTGCATTAACATAATTAATAGGCAATTTCCGAAAGTGATTAAAAAGTGAGCTTTGCAAAACTTAGTGTCTTTTAAAAAGCTCCACCATGGTTGCGGGCAAAATGGCTGATCCCACCATCTTCCAACACTCAAATCTGCAGAAAACCACTGTACTGCAGTCTTCTTGTGATGAGCAGTTGTCTGGAACATAAGTGGGTGATATTCCATTCTCTCTTTATCTACTCACCAGTTACTTGATCTTTGCCGCAGTTGTCAGATCTCCATACCTTCCCTGGAAGTTTGTACTTTTGAATTTTTCAAGACAATAGTTAAAAGTGAGTTCCAATAGAATGATCCCATATTTGTAGACAGGCCAAAGAGGAGGAAAGAGCCCTCCCCAAAAGAATCTCAGTGCTTAGATGTAGAAAATTTGATTAAATGAATGGCTTCCATTTGGTATTATGAATAGATGCCCTAACATGCCCTCATTTCACTGATCTCACTTTATGTGTGGTATTTTATGGTGTTATATACCATTAAGGGTTTTTTTTTTTAATCTAAGTATTTAAAATTTATTTGGGATTTTTAAAAGTGGATTTATCATGTAATATTTACAAGCATTAGATGCCTAATACAAATTATCTGATTCACTTGGAATTCTGCTTCCAGCCTTTGAGAATTCTGAAAGCTCAGATCAAATTCATGTTTGTCAATAAAGCCTCATGAATTTTTCACGAAATAGCTATAGCAGTGCTTAGGTCAGTCTAATTGTTGTTGAGTATAAAATCCAATACATATCACAGGCACTAAAAGGCCTGAAAAGAAAGCAATGCAAATTTCATACTATAAATTTGTTCTATGCTAGCAAAAACCTGGTGAGAACGAGCAGCAGGATAAACAGAGAGCGAGGCAGGGATGATGGGAATAAAGCAATAGACAACAAATGTTATATTGCATCTACCATAGTTGCCTCTCCTTGCTTCAAAATGTTTGATTATTTTATGGCTATCTGCAATTATTCATTGCTGTCTGCAATCTGATTCCATCCTGACTTTATAAAACATTGATCCATATGCTGAAAAAAATTAAAATGGCTGACCATTTTGACAACTGTAGAGAAGAACGCCATGAAGAATTATTGATGATTCCAAGCTGAGATTATGATGCTTCCTGAGGGAGGAAAAATACTTTGAAAGGGTTTTTCTGAACCCAAATAGATTAGATAACCTTTATTGTCATTGTTTTTACTGTGGGCACAACGGCACACATTAAAAATGAAATTTAGTTGCTTGCTCTCAAAGTGTACACATACGTAACACACATTTAAACATACTATATACAACATATGTATAGACCTACACCCTTACATATAAGTAACATATAACTATTAATCACTAAATTACTATAAAAATCTACACAATGTCTGTGACATGGAGATGGACTTTTATAAGTTGTGCTCCTCCCTAGATAGAAAGATCTACCACCAGTGAGGTGCACAACAGCAATTTCAAGAGTGAATTATTGCAATGTGTTTTTCAGGTATTGGTGCTAGAAGATGGTTTAGCAATGGAGCTGTACCAGAATGCAACAACCAGGATAATAAATGACTGTCTTGGAAAAAAACACCCTGATTATTTTCCAAATCCAATGCAAAAGGCTCACTTTGAAATACAGCTTAGGTCCAAATTATCTGCAAATGACCTAAAACTGTGTCATCAAGCCTGCACTTTCAGATGGCAAGTCTTGCAGGATTTGCCTTAGATATCATCAACAGATAAATCTGCTTCTTCCCCTCTAAAACAGACTGTTATTGAAACTGAGGCAGTCCTCCACTGCTTCAGATGAAGTGGGGGGCTTAGCCAGACCTTCTAATGAGTTATAATTCGAATTTTAATCTGTGTTTTTATTTGCATACATTTAATGTTATTTTTATAGATGTTCCTATTGTATCTTTGTAAGCTGCCCAAATCCTTTAAATGAGTATATATTTCAGGCTATCCCTAAAGCTATGTTCAACAATTTATATATATATCACCTTAATATTTTTCTGTAGTAGACAAGGAGAGGAAAGTGCTTCTGAAATCTTGCCAGGAAAACTGCAGAGACTTGTCCAGGAATCCACCAGGAGTCCAGACTGAGTCAAAGACATACCCCCCCCACACACACACACATACACACCTGTCAAAAAATGTTACAAGGAGGTTGTCAGGATTTACACCAGACATAACAACAAACTTTGGATCTCCAGGTACCTAACTTCATGTTCAGGATCTTGTTTTATAGCTCAGCATGACAAGCTAGAATTGTATGTGTATGTGGGAAAGATATATGTGTGTGCTTAATTGTTGCTGAAATTCATATTTGGAATCAGAAAATTGCAATCTTCAGTAGCTTTAGTGACAAAATATGTTCACTTTCCTTGAGTCAAAATGAATCCATGATCCCCAAACAAAGATAGGAAAGACTGTAAATCTCGAAAATTCTACAGAATATATTTGTATTCATTAAAAACAAATCTCCCAATTTTTTTCTCAATGGGCAAAAATAATTGATATGTAGATATGGTCTGATACAGACCATGGTAAATTAGGGCAAGTGAAGTGTGTATGTACCATTTAGCCTTCTACATTCAAGTCAAACTGCTGATCACCCATTTTTTAAATCTGCCAATAGTTATCTACATAGTACAGCTATGAATTAGGGATGGCATTTGATAGACAGATTTTAATTTCCATCATTACTTACTTCTGGCCATCTGATTTGGTTGCTACAAGCTATAGTTTGGCCACAAACTGTGGTAGATCACAGTTTGCCTATTCTTGCTGTATGCTATTCCCTAAAATAAAATAAATAAAATAATATAAAATATAAAATTAAATAAAATAGTTGCATCCTGAAATGAGTAAGATATAAGTTCAAGACCTTGATAGTCTGTGATTTCAGTGGCTGCAAAGTCTAATTAACTTAATTTGGATATAATAATTGTGGCTTCTGATATATCTTTTTTATTTATATTTATTGAGACTTTTATATAAAGTAAAAGACGAATCTAAAGAAAAAAATGAATAAAGGATAATGTGCAAGAAAAAGAGAAGAAAGAAAATTAAGTTATAAAATATAATGACTTCTGACCTTTACTTCAACAGATAATTACAATTTTATAATCCATTGTCTGTCTCAGATATTATATAAATCCCTCTAGCTCCTCATTTAATTGACATGTTCTTAAATCTTCTAACCAATAAATCATAGCATTTTTTCTTCTTTCAGCAAAAATGTCCTATGCTTCCGCTCTTTTAGAAAAAAAAATGTTTTCATTTTTTTCCTGACTAAATAGGTCAGCTTTGCCATCTCATCAAATTCTGATATTTTCATAATTCATTCCTCCATAAGTTAAATTATGATTTGTAATAAAATTGTATTATTTTTCTATAGATAGATATAGATGATATAGATATAGCGGAATAGAGATAGATACACTACTATATATATATACACATATACATATTTGTGCGTGCGTGTGTGTATGAAAGAAAAAAGAGGATAAAGAAGGGACAAGGAGAAATCAAAATTGGATAGTGCAAACAAAAAAAATATATAGAAAAAAGTAATTTCTGAATTTATTCAATACAGATATAAGCACAAAACACATAAATAAAATATAATGACTCCTTGAGCTAGAGTAAACCATAACACATTATATTTCTATAATCATAAACAAATCTAATCATGAAATTTCATTTCTCTCAGATTCAAAAAATATATATCCAAAAGCGATTTCCAAATAGAAACAAAATTAGACTCTACACAGTGGGAATTTAATTGTTCTTCCATCATTGAGCAAACAATAATCTTGTGTCAGTTACCATATGCAAAATTAATCTGCCAAGATTTTTTTCCTAACTCATTGTCCATAAGTCCCAATAAAAAGAGTTGTGGTTTCTTCATAAAGTCTATGTCAACGCTGTGACAATGGATGTCGTCGCTGTGACAACTGAGAACCAGCAGCCATTTTTACTTTTGCTTTTAATGTGCCTTTTCTATTCTTTTAGAGTTCAGATGTAGAAGGGGGGATGGGGCAAATGCCCGAGGGTTTAGCTAGCCATAATAATGTAGAAGTGTGGGAACTCAAGGACATGTTCTGATAAGGTTTTGGCAGGCTGAGGGGCCGGAGAGAGAAAAGCCCGAGTTTTGTGCTAATTAGGGAATATGATTTATGACAGCTTTTGCCAGTGGGAATTGCAATTTGTTACTTTGTATCTGGGAGGAGGGAATCTCGTTCTTGGGTTCAACTATGTAAGTGCCAATACTTTGTTTCCTAATAAAATGTTCTTTAAGGAAGAATTCTTGCCTTGAAGTTCTTTTAACTGGTTTCATCTATCGGAACCATGACAGTCTAACTTTAAAATTCTTTGCATTATAAAAAGTCCCCTGGTTTGAATTAGCTTTGTAATATTTTGATAATTTCTATGATGTTATATACATCATTTTATAAAATATACTTTTAAGTTATGATACAGTGTGAATTTAACATCAGTTATTCACATTCTCTCCCAAGTGTCTGTATATTATATTCAAAATTAATAGCCCTTGCAGACTTTCACCTGTTCGTCTTCTGTTTCATAATTTAACAGAAATTTACACACTTTTGCTATTATATGTTCATCATTTATGCATAATTCAATTTTGTATTTTTCAATTTCATTTATTATCCATTTTAAACCTTGACTTTAACTGAGCATGGGAAGCTTCCATTGCGTCTTTTATAGGACAACCACTCCTACCTCCACCACCAATTGCTTGTTTTAAAATGACTGAAAATAGTTAAATGATAACATTTTCCCCGAAACTGAATTTCTTCCCTTTAACGTTGTACATGATCTGAAGAAGGTAATACATCTGCTCTGGCCAGGTTAGATACTGGCTTTGTATTATTTAATGCACTCTCTGGGTTGACACTTGTAGGAAGTCAGCACACATACATCCACATACACACACACACCGCTCCTAGAGAATGAAATATTTTGGGGAATAGTAAGAAAGAGGCAGGATAGAATATTTCCCTAAAGGCAGAAACAGCCCCAGTCTTCCTGCCTCAAGCAAAAATATGAAGAGGCGGAGATTTTGTAATCCATTCAGAAAGACTGGGCCATTCTATTCATAAGCAAAATGCCTTCAGCCACAGCCCCCACAGAAGGCTGGAGCTGATGGCATTAGAAAAGCAAAGACTCCTAAAATCTACACCCAGTTCCAAGGACAGGGCATGACCTCCTAGCCCCAATGGGAGTCAGGGAACAATAATTAGAATACTAAAAACACAGGTCAAAGTACATTTCACAATGAACAGGCATCTCAAACACAAAGCCGCAAAGAAGGTATAAAAACCCACCTATTCTCAATTCCATTTTGTCAGCCACCCCAGAAACATGTGGCTGTCACTAGTTTCTAGCAACTAAATAAACAGAGACCTCCTTTCCCAAATGCAGCCTGCCTTCAGCTCATTTCTACAACATCCTTCTGGCTTGGAACAGGACCTGATTTTTTTCCCCCAATACTATGAAAAGAGGGAAAGTGTATAGTGGCAGCACAGCCCCTCAAACTATTTGCCTTCCAAAGCTGGAAATAACCCAATCATAGCTTTAAAAATAGCTCAGGAAAGGCCATAGCCATGTTATTTCTTGATAATATAAGAGCGAAGCCTGACATTTCTTAGAGATTTCAGAGAGAGCAAGGAGTTGAAAGGAAGCTGAATACATACTAGCTTAGGAAAGGAAAGCAAGTAGTCATAGAAAAGAAAATGTGGCATGGGTGACTGTTGAAAAAGGTGCATTTTTAAACTATCCAAGAGCTGCTGTTTGCTTGCAGCAGCTTTTATTCTCTCGCCCTCCAATATCTCTTCTATTGCCCTTTGTCCCTTCCTTCACATTTGCTGCTCTGCTGGTGCTCTCAAGCTCTTCAAGCTGATATCTCTTCTCCTGCTTTCCCCCCTTTTTTTTCTGTCGCCATTCTTTAATCTAGTCTAAGACCCAGAACAGCTTCCCCAGACACAGACAATACAAAAATGCTACACTAACATTTTCAAAATGATTTCTGCACAGTAAAAATAGGAGGCACAATTTGGCCATGTTCAGGGATTTTCTAAGAACTGTGCAGTGAGGTAGACATCATTACATGCCCACCCACATGAATAGAAAACAGTTTAGATCAATTAATGTGACCTGGAAGGAAGTGTGGGAAATCAGCCCCCCCCCCCCCAAAGAAGGAAATATTAAAAGGGCAGAAAAATATATTTCCTCAAATGATCTTAAAGAGGCAGAAAAGCATGCCCAGCTTTTTTCTTAATATCCCCAAGTCTCCCTCCCCCAAGCAGAAACCAGCTCTGTAGAAATGCAGATGTAAACCATTCAGGAAGGTTGAAGCTAGAAGATTAAGAAGACAAAGACACCTAAAATCTACATACCCCACCCAAACTCTAAGACAGGATATAATAGGATTAACCCACAGATGCCAAAGGGGCACACTCAGACTCAGGTCAAAGTACATGACACAGGAAATACAAAGCCTCAAACAGGAATAGGAAACAACCTCAAGAGCCCCAGAGGGTATAAAACCCCACTCCCTACATCTGGTCTCTCTCTTTCCTTCCAGAACTACCTTTCTGTCTGGCTCTTCTCTTCAATAAACTGCAACCTTCTTTCTAAAGCAGTCGCCATATTGTTTATTCTGGCTTGGACTGAATCATGATGAAGACTTTTCCTCAACAGAAGGAATGTTGCTACTTTAATTAATATATATCGTATTCTTCATTTTTCAATGGACAACTATACTTTATAATTTTAAGGAACAAGACTTCTGGAAGATAACTCTTTTGTCTGATGTGTGTCAATGAAGATTCAATCATCCAGGCCAAAAGTATCTTTAAAAATGCAATATATTTTGGGCAGAAACCCCTGCAGTTGGAGTGACAAAAGTTGGTATATTCCAATGACTCTCTGACTCTCTGCCTAACTTTTTTTTTTAATTTTGACTGAAGAAGTTACTTGGATGAATAACGAAATACCTCAGATTAACATACTTTGGTCCAGTTGCTATGATTTTAACCTTTTTTAGATATTTGTCTGATGTATTGCTCCAGGAAGTGAAATTAATTAGGCCTGACTTAAAATATGAATCACACTAATTTCTTTATCAGGAATAATCATGCTAGTTCAGTGTACAGCTCATATAACCTAGCCATTATATTCACGGATTGCAGATTTTTAAAAAACTACATTCTAAAAGATTGAGAAAGAACACCTGCTTGTCTATTCTTGTGCCAGAAAATATTCCACAATTAATCAAATATTTAATATTTATTATCAAGTATTTCTTACAATAGGTCCATCAAGAAGCATTTATTTTTTCAGACAAGTGGAAAAATAGGAGGCTTGGCTAAATCATCTGATATCTTTTAGCCATACCACTTTCATTCAGTTAAAACATGTGTTCTTGACTGCATATGTATATTCCCTGCATGCCTATTTGAAGTTCAACTCTCTGCTGATCAGGCATACATCCAGGGAAGATCACAGCTTTAATCTAGTGATTGATTGCTATAACAGTTTTGTAGTATAAACTCCACTCAAGCAAATGGATTGTTCATTACTGCATCGATGTTAACCTCAGCACCTGAAATTTTGCTTCATTTATTGTATTGTTAATGTGCTTGGTTGGCAGAATGAGGTTAGATGTTACAGCTGAAGGGGTGGGGTAACTTGGGAGAATGATGAAAAATTGAAAAGGAAAACTGCTCATCACACAGGAAATGTGTAATGAAGGATCAATAATTTAGAGCAGGACAAAGAAGATCGAAACAAAAATATTAAAACAACAGCTTCCAAGTCTTTGCTCAGTCACAGAATGTGTTTTGATTTGATAAGAAATTCTAGATTAAATCCCTCCTATTTTGGAGTGTTTCTGATTGGAAATCATGTGTTATGTAGCTAGATCCTAGGCTAATAAATAAAACTGAGCAATTGTCTAAATTAAGACAGTGTTGACTATCTATCTCATTTTGTTAAGGAATTGGGCGGGAATCTAAGGATGCCTCTGCTTTTAGGCAACTTAGCAGAGATGAGTTTGTAATATCCAAAAGCAGACTGTTTTGGGTAAGACATTCAAGATTCAAGATGTTCACAGAATCTCTTGTACTCTTGAGGGCCTTGATGGCTCAGTGGTTACAGATGCTAAGCTTGTTAGCTGGAAAGCTGACAGCCCAAGTTCGAGACCTGAGCACCATGCAATGGGGTGAGCTCCCATTCTTGCTTCAGCTCCTGCCCACCTAGCAGTTCAAAACCATGCAAATGCAAGTAGATTAAATAGATACCACTTTGGTGGTAAGGTAACAGCATTCCATGTGCCTTTGGCATTTAGCCATGTTGGCCACATGATCATGGAAATTGTCTTCTGACAACACTGGCTCCCTCAGCCAAGAAACGGAGATGATCATTGCACCCTAAAGTCAAACATGAATGGACAGAGAAACACTTACATTTACCTTGTACTATTATATTGAGCTTTGAGGTGGTATCATTTTCCCCTCAGGCATATTACAGAGATTTGTGCATGACTGAACAAGTCTATGGATTGGATGGCTCACTTGGCATTTGTAGGAAACTCAACTCTTCCAACAACTGCTTTTGCCCAAAATGTTTAATCTTATTCTCTCTCCCTTGCCTCCACCCCCCCCCTCTCTCTCTCTCTCACACACACACACACACACACACACACACACACCGAGAGAGAGAGAGAGAGAGAGAGAGAGAGAGAGAGAGAGAGAGAGAGAGAGAGAGAGAGAGAGAGAGAGAGAGAGAGAGAGACTGTTGTTCTTCAACAACCAAGCCAGATGCTTCCAAATATTTGGTCACTAAATGGCTTGCAGTGCATGGTAACCTTGCAGTGTAGACAAAGTAAATGTCACAAGCTGACATTTGTTAATAAGTATTTTATCAGTAAAACGGAATCTGTAAATATGGGGTTAGTAACCCCCCTTTATTGGAACAACTATCTATTTAGGATTCTTCAATTTGGATTCTACATTGAGAAGAAGCTGTATTCAGTGATCTAAATGGTTCCTTCTAGCTTTATGACTCTGAGCTATAAAATAGCAATGAGTCAAAATTGAAAAGAATATATTATTAATAACTGCTAAGAAATTAGCAAAATTCTGTCCTTTACCAAAATATAATTTCTGGTAAATAAAGGATGGCTTAGAAATCCATTCCACACATGAATGGATTTGTATGCATATGATTTTTCTTCATGTCATCACTGTGGGTACAACTTGCATACAAACTGGGATATCAAAGGATATGATAATTTGGAAGAATGGCCACGTCCTTTCAAACAGATTTCTACATTGGGTTTATCAGTTTTCAAAGAAAATAGTCTCTCCTCCCCTCCAAATCCATAAATCCATTTCAGTTTATATTTTTGCTTATATGCATTTTTTTGTTTTCTAGCCAGTTCCTCTCATATAATACACTTAGGTTTATCACTGCCACTATATTTGCATCTTTCTGCCCATTTCCCCTATATACATGTATTTTTTACAACATGATTTTTGTGTTGAAGAATTATATTTTATACCTATGTGATTATAGCTTTTCAGATCATGCACTAGTATTGAGGAAATATAAATAATTAATCTTGGTTTGTATTAAAAATACCTAGAGGGAGGCACAATATTAAACTAACAAATAAACAACTAAAGTGGATTTTTTTCTTTCCTATTCCTATCAGCAAATCCCACTAGTATCACTATTATTCAAGCCAGCTACCCAGAAAATCTAGTGCTAGCCATATAAATGGTATTTTGTTCATATAATTAACAATCTATAATTAACAAATATAAATGCACCAAGCACATTATATCTTTTGGGATATATGCACTGCACTCTTAACTCATGCCAGGTTGACTCTAAAATGGCTTACAAGAATTCTAAACCACAGAGTTAGAAGAAACTTTGAAGATCTCCCAGTTTAATTCCATCTCCAGGCAGAAATTATCCTAGACAAATAGCTGTCCAACTTTTTATTGAAAACTTCAAGTGATGGAGCATCTGTAGCTCCAGGAGGCAGGATGTTCCACTGCTCAATAGCTCTTGTAGTAAAAAAAATTCCTCCTGATTCTAAGTAAAGATATTCCTCTCTAAGTTTCGCCCTATTTGTTCATACCGTCTTCATTGTGACAGCCTTTCGGGATTTGAAAACTGCTATCATCTCTCCCCTTAGCCTGCCAGCCCCACCAGGTAGACCACACAAGCAAACCAACTCCATTGGAACTACTTTTATTGAGATTGGAAATAGTAGCAGAATCTTGCATTTCTGATTGTGCCATATCTCTTCATGTTTCTTATATTCCAGTGAATTAGTGATTCCAGTGAATATTATATCACAGTTTTGGACTTGCTCCAACCCCTTTTTGCCTAGGTTCCTATATATCTCTGCCAAGATCATCTTCCTTACTCTCTAAATGCCTTTTCTTCTATAGACAAAAGATACCCAACTCCCTTAATTGACCTTCATTGAAATTAGCCTCCAAGCCACTCACAGTCTTTGTGCCTCTTCTTCCATATTTCCTCTTTTGAATTGTGGTTACCACAATTATGCAAAGAATTGCAGGCATGGTGTGATCAGTGCAGCATGGAGTGGAACTTGATATGATCTCAGATTTAATAGCTCTCTTGGCAACCAAATCTTCCATTGGCCCTTTTGGTAGCTGCAGGACACTGCTGGGTCATGCCTATTTATTACAATTGCCAAGTCATGCACCACCTATATTGCATCTGGGTTCTTTCACTAACATTTTATATTTCTTGCCATTTAACTGATTTTTTTTCAGGTTTGGCCATTTTGTAGGGCCAAATGGTTAAGCCCATTGAGATATTTTTGAAAGTCAAACATGTCTTCTAAAGTATTAAACCATCCTACCCTCCCCCAACTTTGTATAATCTGAAGACTTGATGAGCATTTTTTCTATACTGTTGTCTAAGTCATTTACATAAAGGTTGGACAGCAATGAGCTGAACTAGCCTGCAATACTGCATTCTAACCACTAGACCACTATGGTTGTTCTTTATTTCATTACTATATTACTACATTAGCTGTTTTCCCATCATTCAACACATGTCCTAAATGCCAGAAGTTCTCAAACAATATAGATAGTGCACTGAAATCACAATTGTCAATTCTTTTAACAGAATAACAAAATAACAACAGAATAACAAGATAATAATAACAGAATAACAAAGTTGGAAAGGACCTTGGAGGTCTTCTGGTCCAACCCCTTGCTCAAGTAAGAAACCCTATATCATTTCAGACAAATGGTTGATCAATCTTTTCTTAAAAACCTCCAGTGTTGGAGCATCCACAACCTCTGGAGGCAAGTTAGTCCACTGGTTAATTGTTCTAACTGTCAGGAAATTTCTCCTTAGTTGTAGGTTGGTTCTCTTCTTGATTAGTTTCCATCCATTGCTTCTTATCCTGCCTTCAGGCGCTTTGGAGAATAGGTTGACCTCCCCTCTTCTTTGTTGCAGTCCCTTAGATATTGGAAAGCTGCTATCATGCCACCCCCAGTCCTTCTTTAAATTAAACCAGACATAATCAATTCCTGCAATTGTTCTTTGCCTGTTTTAGCTTCCAGTCCCCTAATTATCTTTGTTGCTCTTCTCTGCATACTTTGCACTCTTTTTAACACTCTGGGAGGGAATCCATCCAGGCCTGGAGACCTGGCAAACTAAGAGCAAAGTAACATGGGCACTTAAAAGTAAAGCAGAACATCCATGTTTTGTTTTCCTTTGCTCTGTTTTTGGAGCTTTTGGTGAATGTTACATACAGGGCTTTTTTTGTCATAGAACGCCCAGAACGGAGTTCCAGCACCTTTTTTTGGATGGAACCTTGTAGGGTAGGCAAGGCAGGTTGTATGACGTGTATGAGTTCTGGCACCTTTTTTTTTTTTTTTTTTTTTTTACAAAAAAAGCACTGGTTACAGATGACAAGCCACTCATCTCTTTCAGATCACTTGCAAAAGCTTTGATGTATGGCATGGAGGATGTGCGATTTGCTTCTTTCAGCATGTGTCACCAAAGGCTCTGAAAAATCACATCAGGGAACCTGCCTTGCTCCTTTCTCCGGAATGACCACACTTAAGCCCAAAGAAGCTTTGCTCGGTGTCTGCACAGAAACTTTGGCAAAGAATAAAGAGAAGAAGCTGAAAAACTCCAGTATAGTCCAGATTGATTTATCAAAGCAAATCACTTTGCCTTTTTGTATCAACGAAATGAACCACATAGAAAGAAACAGGAAACTCACTCTAGCTACCTCGCACAAGGAAAATCTTTACAAGATGTTCTATAGATGGCACTTGCCACCCGCAAGGTTAGCCAAAATGGGTCCAAATATCTCACCTTTATGCTGGAAATGTAAATCAGCAATAAAGATATATTAATATTGGACTTAGAGTTAAAACCTGAACTCTTCTTGTTGGGAATAACTACAGAGAAATACGATAAGGGAACAATCTATTTGCTGTTACACATCTTGACTGCAGCTAGGCTTGCGTTTGCGCAAAAATGGAAGAGCAAAGAAATTCCCACAGAGGAAGAGTTACTATATAAAATATTAGCATGTGCAGAAATGGACAGGCTCACAATGGTATTGAAAGACAAATGTGGATCAGTTTATTTTGAAACCTGGGATAAATTTTACCGCTGGAGGGATTCGAGGAGGATGGTTGGGATTAAAGACTAGTGTTAAGATAGAAATATATGTTATTTTGGAATAAGTACTGTATATAAAACTTAGATGTATATCTTGAGATGAAGAATCAATTGTAAAATGTGTAATAATTTGATAAGACTGTATATACTGGAATGTCACGTTATATCCAATGTTTTTTAATTGTATTATAAATAAAATTTTGAAAAAAAAATGAACCACATCAACTCCACAGCACAAATCTCCTTGTTTAAGTGAACCTGGATCACTTTGCATGGCTTACTGATGTTGTCCTTCAGCATGCAAAAGTAAGGCATGGTCTCTTCCCTTGGTTAGTTCAAATAAATATTCTATTTCTTGGAGCTGATCACACAATATACTTTGGTGCAGTTCAGATTAATTCACAGGTTATTCTCTGGAAGGGGGAAAAGTCATGTGTTTAACAATACTGAAAGCCATGTATATAAGCACTGAATAAAGGATTTGTCATTCCCTGCAGCACATAAATCACATTTCACACACACACACACCCAATTCATTTATTTCCCGCAGCAGGTCTTCATTTTGCAACATGTCACAGAGCTGAAAAAACAGGAGGGAAAAAAAATCTAACAACAGTGTCAAGGTCATGGCAATCAGCAGTAAGATCAAGCAAGGTCTGTGTAGTAAGCCAAGGGTCATCTATTAGTTTATTTGAGGTCTCGCTTAAAAAAAAAACAAAAGCAAAAATACCACCCCTCTCCCTGCAGATCTGAGACAAGTAGTTGCTGCATAGCCTCCACACTGTCAGTGACTTCAAAATACATGCAGCCTCTCAGCCACGGTTTTGCCCCAGGGGGCACTGCTGCGCTACATTTAACATAAACTTCAAGGCTACAGCAACTCCTGTTCCATTTTGAGTTGGACATACTGAACCAAAATATGCCAAGACTTTATTTCTCTTCTCTTCTCTTCTCTTCTCTTCTCTTCTCTTCTCTTCTCTTCTCTTCTCTTCTCTTCTCTTCTCTTCTCTTCTCTTCTCTTCTCTTCTCTTCCTTTCCTGTCCTCTCCTCCCCTCCACTCTCCCTTCCCTTCCTCTTCTACACAATTCATACCTACAGATAATTTCTTAAACTGTCCCAAAGTATTTCAGGTTATTGACCTATTTGCTTTTTCACTGCTTAAAGAACTTTGAAATAAATTGCCACATCCTCAGAATAATAATCTGCTTAAAGAATGTATGTTGGTTATTTCCAATGTAATAATTTATGAGAAAAAGCATCTTGTGTATGTGTGTGTGTGTGTGTGTGTGCAACATTAAAAAAAACTATTTTAATTCACATTACCCTGACATTTGTTGTGATGAAGATTTCCCTGATAATCACATTAAAAACATCAATTTCAGCAAGAGTAAGTTATTTAAAAATAATTATCTCTTTTTGTAAGTTGCTTTCTGAAACATGTACTATTTGTCATACATATTATAGCTCTTCAGTGTGAATTTTTTTTCCAGTGAGAAGTACATCACTCTGCAATGGGAACATACTATTGTTTACTTATTTTTATACAGAGTGAACTTTGTATTAGTAATAGAATAATTATCTTGATTCAAACTCATCTCCTTGTGCTTCATAAATCTGACTAAGTAGTTTGACTACTTTGGAAATATGGAAACAGAATATGCCTCCTCCTCCTCCTCCTCCTCCTCCTCCTCCCTTTCTCAATCTAATCTGTAAGTCTGACCCTGCTTTTTTTTTTTAAGTTGACTAGATGGTGCTTACAATGCTAGCATTTTTAACTTATTATCTTTAATTTTATACTGCCCTCATTTTTGCAAAATTATTCTATCATTTTTCATATAAAATGGTTCCCTTAATTATCATAATTTTTTAGTTTTGCCTTTCTCAAAATATATATTTATCTCTTCATTAATTTTTGCTAGACTATTAGTAAGCTTATAAATTACAGGTCTTGGACTGCTGTTTTATTTTGTACTATTGTGAAAATGACATGGCTTAAAATAGGAATTAATTTGCCATTGTACTTTTTTTCCCCCTGCATGTTTAGATAGTCAAATGAGAAAAGTTGCTAATAGCTATGAGCTGGTTACCATGGCAATGTGCCAGGGAAATATTCCCATCCAAATAATACTTTAAATCAAGACTTGAAAAATTCTGTTTCTATATTGTCTGTCTTATCTTTTTTGCTCAATAAGCACTAACTGTACACAATTCTGTTTCAGAAATGTGACATCCCAGAGTTGTCGATTCAACCTCTTCCTATCAGCATGGCTAATGATGATGGATACTGGGAACTGCGGATCCATACATTCTATTTCACTGCATTACTTTTTTTAAAAAACGAGTTTCAGTTTTCATGTTCGATGTTTCTCATCTCTCTTGCTTATATTTTTCCCATGTCGGTATCTTAGTAATATTACTTTTTTTTTTCAGGGACAATAGTGATCCTCTTATCACAAAGCAACACTGACATTTGAAAATCCATCACTTAGATTTGACCAGATTTAGTTTTTCATTCCATGGGCCACTTTGTTATTTTAGACCCCCAATCTATACATAGCTACTTGGAATTAAGTTTTATTGAATTCAGTAGTACTTATTTCAGAACAAATATTTATGACTAGGCCTTTTTAATATTATAGTCTTTTCATTTTTATGGGAAAGGCATTTCAAGTTATTGGTTTTCTTTAATATAACCTACTCTGGGTTCAATAGCAAGATATATATAGTTTAATAATCATATCAATACAAGTAATAATAATGTCTAAAAGTGAACTATACTCCATGTAAGCTTATGCCACATTGAACTTCTCTGTCTTTAGGGCAGCATTAAACTTTTAATGTACTTTTAGTGCAATAGATATACATAGTGTTAGAGGCACACATTTAGAGGTACAAGATGTCGAAAATGAACTCATCAGATGTAAAGAAGTATTTTAAGAGTTTAAAGTAGGGTTCTTAATCTGGTAGACCTTTCTGGGGTGCTAGTGTAGATTTCAGTGGATCTGAAAACTTGATGAAAAAAACGCACCTTAATTTTCACATACAATATTACATATTTGCTATTTTTTTAGATTTTGTTAAAAAAAATCTTTCATAATTTAGTATTTGATGTCTTCATTTCAGGATGTGGTGGCAATTGTTAGGCATAGTTGTTACTATCCTTGCTTTTGCAACCAGAGACCAGGTCCATCTAAATATAGGCCAAGTTGAGCCCAACTTAAGCCTTAGTTATTCCAGTGGATTTTTCTATTTAGGTGTAATAACTACTGTATATGAAAGTCAGTTAATTCCCTCAAACAACCTGAAAGGCAGAGCAGAAAGATGAAAAGCAATTGGGAGCAAAGGTCAATTGGCTTGAGGAAGGAAAAAGCCCAGTCCTTGGCAGATGGTAGCATCTAGCTGACCTTGGATAATCTCAAAAAACAAACTGGGTTAGCTCTGCTTATTACATGGATGGAAACTGACCAAGAAATCCCAGGGGTATAGGTGAGACTTGAAAGTTAAAAAAAAAAAAAGCATCCCAACAGAGGGCAACAATTTTGCAATACTGCCAAAAAGGACTATAGATAAAGTCACCAGGAGCTGCTTGAGGGAGTCATTTCCTTTTTACTACAAGAATATTTCCATTGAATTAAGAATGGGAAAGAAAGCACTAAAAACAGTTTAGTTCAAGAATCATGAAAAGTAGACAATTAATGTATACTGTATAAATCTCATGCTCTTTCTAGCAAGAGTATCCTTAAGAGGTGTCAAAAAGGCCAGCCACATCTTCATGATTGAAGCCATGGAACATCAAAAAATGGGTGGGGTTTCAATTGCTTGGATGCAGCCACAGACATTTAATTTAGCTAGCAAGCTTTCATTTCTTCATGATTTTCCCTGGAAGTATGGATTAATCTGGAGGGGGAAGTTTCAACCATGATAACTGAAATGTTTTTTTCTTGCACAATAAAGTTCCCCGTTGTTTACCAACTTTGTTTAAAAATGCCCCCTCTGTTAATGGAATAAAAAGGAAGCACAAAGGAAAGTGATACATTAAATTCTGGCTTTAATTCCTAAATGATCGGTAAATGCAAAATGAAGTTAAACACGAACTGGTGACATACTTTGGCTACATATAAGGAAATGGATCACTTTCTAGCCGATTATGTGGCCATAATGATAAATGACACTAGGGTTTTTTTTTTACACTGTCTCTCCCCCCCTCCCACCATTTCCATTTGAACTACCCATCCTTTCCACTATGAACAATCCTTTGAAAAGCATCCAATTCTGTGATGAAGAGTTTTCAATAGGAGCAGCCAACCAGTTCTCCAGCAAGATTGCCATGTGGTAGAACATGATGAATGAAAAGCAAGTCAGTTGTGGAAAGGTAGCAGAAAACAGAGACATAAATATACTGGGCTGATGGTTGCTAATCTGACATCCCCCAAACAGGGTGTATTCTAATTTGGTGAACTGACCTTATGAAACCTTTTTACAAAACCAGAGATCTGTTTGCTTTTCACTTATAAGTGCTCAAACCCCCTTGCACTAGATGTCAGCTGGAACAGCCAGCTTAAAAATCTAAATCAATACAGTGGGAAGTAAGAGCAGTTTCTGTATTCCTTTGTGTCAGAACTTCAAGACCAAACAAAGTAGAATGAAAAATGCCACTCAGATATACAACTATGGAATGGATAGGGCTGCTTTGGTCAGTCAGCTCCCACCTGCTTCAATCTACTGAGAAAAATACTGCACAAGTTTTATTTCCAGGATACCAAAAATAGCTGAGCTGCAGCCTGTGTTCCATTATTGCCTTAGTTTGCAACAAAAGAGCTAGCTTGCATTTTAGCAACAACTTCTTTAAAGCAAGATCAAAGTCATTCCCTAGATATGTATCTCTCTAAAGGAAATTTGCCAATCTCAGATAACAAATTATAGTGCATTTTAATACTCGCAGTTTATAGCTACTTCAGGTCCTAGGGAAAAATAATCTTTTTTCTCTCTTTCTCAGCTTTCTTTGTGCAGAAGACCCACAGTTCTCAGCATCTTATCTAATGGCAATTGGATCAGAACTCTGCCCTGGTTGACATCTTGGTGAACCTTTTGAAGATGCCAAGGTCTCTAAGCAGCATGGATTTTGGCTATTTTAACATTCCTTATTTGGTCATTGTCTCTGTCCACCTATGCTGTTGAGAAAAAAATATTCTCAACAAATTCTTCCCCTTTCCTTTCTCTTATTATTCTAGAATACTTTTTGTTATAGGATAGGACAGGCCAAGAAACTCAGGGGTGCTTCTAAACCCTCCTCCTACTCTATAACATTTATTTGTATTTGATTCAGAAAAAGTAGTCAGTCTCCTTCCAAACTTATATTAAATATATCTTTCAAAAATTAATTTTGGATAGTGATTGAATGATATATGCTGCTGGAGGTTCTGTGGTTTGGTTTTTATTTTTTATTCAAGGCTGTCTCTGGATATGAGGGACATCCTAACAATTTGAGTGCCCTCAGATTTGTATTCCACTTACTTCAACAAATCACCTATGTAGCTTTCTGGCAATTAAAAAAGGTACGGATAGATCTGAGTAGGAAACGTAAAGCAGATATCAATATGACTAAAGAAAAGATCATAAAAGCCCAGACCAGCACAATACCACTGAAAAAGAAAAACAAGAAATTCAAGAAGAAACCAGCATGGCTGCACAAAGATCTCTCTGACAAACTGAAAGACAAAAAGGACAAATACAAAGAAATGGAAAGAGGGGCATATAACTAAAGCCGATTATCAGCAGACAGCCAGAACATGCAAAGATGAAGTCAGGAAAGTAAAGGCTCAGAACGAACAAAGACTTGCAACAGAAATCATGGATAATAAAAAAAAGTTTATTCCAACATATTAACAACAAGAAAAAAGTAAGGAAACTGTAGGTCCACTAAAGAGAGAAGATGGCAAGAAAATAACAGGCAACAGGGGGAAAGCAGAGCTGCTTAACTCATACTTTGCATCAGTCTTCACACAAAAAGAAACTATAGCCCAACATATCAAAAAAAAAAACTGCAAAAAACAAATTAGAAACAAAAATTAAAATAAGCAAGAAAATGGTAAGAGAACAATCTGACCTTGTCGAATGTAAATCACTGAGGCCTGACAGATTACATCCCAGAGTTCTGAAGGAGTTGGCAGATGTTATCTCAGAACCATTGCACCACATCTTTCAAAAATCCTGGAGCACTGGGGAAGTACCTGAGGATTGGAAAAGGGCTTATGTGGTTCCCATCTTCAAGAAAGGGAACAAAACAGACCCAAGAAACTACAGACCAATCAGTTTAACATCAATATCTGGGGAGATCCAAGAAAAGATAATCAAAAAACAGATCTGCAAACAACTAGAAGCAAACAAAGTTATAACCAGTAGCCACCATGGGTTTGTTAAAAACAGATCATGCCAAAGCAATCTTATTTCATTCTTCGACTAAATTTAGTTCTTCGATTTAATTTAATTTAATTTAATTTAATTTAATTTAATTTAATTTAATTTAATTTAATTTAATTTAATTTAATTTAATTTAATTTAATTTAATTTAATTTAATTTAATTTAATTTAATTTAATTTAATTTAGTTTCTCATATATTTCATTTTTTTGGGAGATTTTATTGTTATTCAGCTCTGCCATTTTCTTCAAATGTCAAATTTAAAAATTGCTTTTTATTAGGAGGAAGTATTTTGACTAGGTTACTCAGAGGATAATTGAAATGAGTGAGGTGATCCAAAATAGGTCTAATTTTATTTTCTCATGAAACAATGAGTAATTTAACATGCAGAGATTTCAGTGAAATGTAATCTGCATGCTACCTATCCATTTTTGAAAGCAACTTGAAAATGCAATGCATAAATATATTCAGTATAGAAATGGAATACATTACAATGGATAAAAATATCAATACATTTACTCTCTTTTTAAAAGGTATATAATATTCCTTATTTGGAACTACTAAATGTTAAATGATTATTTATTTATGGTCATTGACAACAAATACAGTTAGTCCTCAATTTATGCCCATTCCCTTAATGACAGTTTGATGACTATGAAAAGAGTGCTTTAAGGCCTGTAAAATTCAACATTAACAGAAGATGACAGAGCTGAATAACAATACAATCTAAAAAAACCCCATATTTAAACAGATAATACTAAATGAAATTAAATGCTATTAGGTGTATATCTAGTAATAAGAATATATGTTGGGGTGGTGATAAAAATCAACCAAGAAGGAGGCATGGATTACTTCTTTCTATCTAATGAACTGAGAAATTCCTGCAAGGAGCATGGAGTTGAAATCCCATTAGCAGGAAGCTCTTTCAGCCAGCCTCTAGAAACAAGGGGAAATTTGAAACCTAAGCAGAATTTTCAAGCCCTAAATTAAGAGACAACAAGATAAGGTAAGTAGTATGGTGCGTCACAAGTGGCTTTCTGCTCAGGAACTGAAAATCCTGCTTGGATTTCAGCAGGGAGAATTTTCAGCTCATTCAGGTTCTCTCATACCTCCCTGAGGTATCTTGCATTCTACATACCTTGCCTGGCATTCTACACACTTAACAACCTACGAGATCTCTTAAGGCAGACATGTCAAACTCCTGACGTCATGTGATGTCGCGCAACGTATTGAGACTGTTTTGTCATTGCCGGCAACGGGGTGGGCACGGCTTCCGCGTGACGTGTCTGGCCCGCAGGCCGGCAGTTTGACAGCCCTGTCTTAAGGACAGCATCCAGGAGTGCCAGGTTTGCAGATGCTAAATAAAGCAATAATTATTTTGCACCATGGCTGAGATTCTGGTCCCAAATGTGGTTATAAGTCATAAGACCACTATAGAAAATATGTCCATAATGTCATGAAAATTTTCAATTATTTAGCTTTGTTTTCCTTGCAATATATAAAGAAGCTGCCATCAGCTAATACAATTTGCACTTTTAAATATTAGTCCATTCCACAAATCTGATTTTCAACTTTATATTTATCTATTTTTAGTTGAGGAACCAAACTTCATGTTTACTAAATATAGAGAAAGAGCAGAAAAAGCGAAGGAAATGAATCTGAGAGGTGGAAGTAATTTTCGAATGGATTTTTTTCTAGTTCTGGATGTACTTGATGAACTGAGAAAACAGTCAGTTCTGAATTTGTTTTCTTCACTGCCGGATTTTAATGCTAGAAAAAACAAATATGCATAAGGAAACATGGAAGAATGATGGTAGAGTGCATTTTTCTTTAAAAAAAAAAGAGTCAGCTAGATTTTAAAATTTAACTATTTTTTAGAGGATACGTTCAGATTTGAGACATACTTGTAGGCTTCTGGCCAAGTCTATTTCAAGGGTATAATTTATTTAGTTGTATGTGCCAGCAGAGATTCAACTGGGAGGAGAAAGAATGTTATTGGTGGAGAATTGGTCTTTCTTCTTTTCATCTTTTCCCATTCCAGGACAGACTTGGAGTTAACAGGGCATGAAGGTTCAGATTCTACATTTCAGATTTTATTTGAACTAGAAAGGCTCCCATATAAAAGTAAAATGTCATGTGATCTTGCCTTAGCTATTCTTTTCCCACGACTTTTCTTTCTTCCATTCAGTTGTGTCCAATTCTTGGAAATCTCCTGGACAAGTTCCCTGCCATTTTCTTGGTAAGTTTTTTTCAGAAGTAACTTGCCATTGTCTCCTTCTGAGAGGAAGTGATTGTCTCAAGGTCACCCAACTGGCTTGATGCTCATCGTGCGACTAAGACCAGTGATTTTCTGGTTTTAGCCTGATGCCTTAACCACTAAACCAATCTGATTCTTGCTTAGATTTTGGATAGCTACAAATTCTAGGCTAGTAACTGGAAATCTTTCAGTGATAAAACTGCATTTGTCTGGTAAGTACATTGGTAAATTGGCCTTACTCAAGAGTTTCTCAGATAAACTAAATAATAAGACAATTCACAAGGGACAAAGTATTCCAATAGAAATTGTTTAGTTCAGTGTTTTCATGGCATTCTGAAATACTCATAGAGAAATCGTTCACACTATTATAAGAGAGAAACAATGGTATATAGTTAAACATACTTATATAATTGATATCCTGTGCTCTTACATTTACATTTATATTTTTATTTCTATAATTGACAAAATGTGCTTTGGAATTGTTTCATTATTCAACAGCTGGATAGAATTATTTTTATAAATATATGTTTCTACAACATAAATATCCCTATATATAGAATATTTTATATTTATTTTATAAATAAATATTTATATAATTGACAGAAAGTTTGGGGATTGTTTCATTATTCAACAGCTTGTATAATTATTTTTGGAAATAAGTAACTGTGCAAAGATTGATTTGTGTTTCCAGGATAAGAATATAGATGAAATATAAAGACAGAACCACAGATAAAAGAGTAACAGCTCATTTAAATAACTTTAATTATACCATAATTCCAAAATTACTATCAATATCCTAATGCATGTAAGAAAAATAATTTAAAACCTTATGTTTAGGTATAAAACAGACTTCCCTACAGGGTGGGTACTACAGAAATTAATAAAACCCAATGAAAAGGTTATTTCTAGTTTGTTTTTTTTTGGGGGGGGGAGCCTTCAGGTGACTGATTTTAATGAATGGGTAGAGTGATTTGGGGAAAAAAATAGTCCAATTAGAACTGAAAAGCCCAATACAGCAATATCTCCGCAGAAGTAAGTCCCACTGAATACAGTAACATTCATGATTGTAACCTTAGTTAATTATCTGTGACACATACCATTCTATTAGATCCTTTGATCCTAGGGCATGTTCACTGCACTTTTAAATGGTTCTGCCATATGATCATTCCAGACTGATTTAAACTGACTTAAGACAAGCATTTCAGGAAGTCATGATTAATGAATAGATAAATAGAAGATAGATAGATAGATAGATAGATAGATAGATAGATAGATAGATAGATAGATAGATAGATAGATAGATAGATAGATAGATAGGCATAAAGTCTAACATAAAGTTAAACTGAATTTATATATACAAGTTACAGAATCAAAATGGTGACATGCAAACCATAAATGCCAGCTTTAAAACAAAAAATTCTTTCTCACTTCCTTATGGGTCTCTAAGAGCCACTTTCACCGAGGATGCTATCATTGCACAATGTTTATAACATTTATATGTAAATAGACAGTTTCTTATTTGGAAAAGAAAGAAACTACTTTTCCTTTTTTGGAAGTATCTGTGTTTTCCTGGATTTTTTTTTAAATAGGTCTAATTGTATACCATTTCAGAAACCCACATATCTTGAGCAACTGGAAACAGTGCACCCTGGAAGGTATTAAAATGAAAGACCCCAACATTCTTCATAAAATTAGCTTTGCAAGAGCCTGAAGATTCCTGTAGCTGCCTCAATGAATTGCTTTAAAGATTATTGCTTTAATGATCAAAACATTTTTCCCTTTTTATGAGAAGGACATAGCTATTTTAAAAGTATTTGTATTCCTCTGCACTCCAAAATATCTTTTCCAAACTTTTTAAATTATCCATGGCCTTGTATGCCATTTTTTTACAGAATTAGTTGTAATTATAAATTTGTATAAATTTTGCCTATAAATGTACTGGATTTGTGTGGCAGTTTAGGCTTTTTTTTTCAGAGAATAAACAAATCCTGGGAGTAGGGTAGATTCAGGGATTGGGTATAGATTAGGATAGACTATGCTGGAATATGTTAGTCTAGGTTTTAATTAGTGAGGTACTGCAGTTTGTCCTCAGATGGTGAATACAATTCTAGTGACCACATAGGCAGATTTTCTCCAAGATGATATATCCCTCATCTGGTCTTTGAGGTCTTCCAAAACTGAAGTCATTGCCATACAACTGAGTTCATCCTTGTTGGTCATCATCTTATTCTCTCTGTCTTAGCACTGAAGCCTTCTTCAGAGAGTTAGGTCTTTGCATAATACATCCAAGAGAGTTAGGGTTTTGCATAACAGGTTTTATGGATATTGCAATTTTATGTTGTGAGCTACCTGGAGTAATTTTGTAATTTGGCAAGATAAAAAAAAACTTAATAAATTCCTTATTCCATGCCATCCTCTTAAATATATAATTTAGTATATTCTGGAAGACATTGAACAACTAGTTAAGTATGCTTATTATTTGATAAAGAACAAATAGTTCCAAGAACTTATGGTGATCCATAACTAAATCTCAGAAGAAATTTTAGCTGAAGGTAATGTTGCTCATCTCTTTCTGGCAAATGATCTTACGGTAATTGTTCCTACAGTTATTGTTATTATAGTCATATAAACACTATCATAACATTAGCCTCGGTATTTCAACCGGATGATAACTTTCATTTACTATATGAAGCTTTGTTGAAAGAAAGCATGTTATAGATCTATTATCTAGGATTAGAATATGTAACGTGCATATCAGTTTTATTTTCTTCTCCAATGCTCTAATTTCCACTATTTGGAATGAGAACATGCATGTTTATAGAGAAAACAACTTTTGCTGATTTACCTGCTGAATGCAGGTAAAGGTCTAAGGGGTTATTTTTTCCTCTCTCTCTCTTTGCAAAAAAACCCAACAACAACCTCAAAGCACTCCAAACAAAAAACAAAATAACAAACGTAATATAAATCATTTCATTGCGATGAGGAAGAGAAACCTATCCAAAGCTGATAGCAACAAATAAACTGAAATGAAAACTTAAAATCAATGTTTATTTTTGAATCCCGAGAAAAAGGAAAACATCACTTTCCAAAACTATTCCATTTACACATTGAACCATAAATCGTAAAACAGCAGTGAATTGTGTAATATATACATTTTGATTCACAACTATTTGGAGTTTGACAATCCAGTGATAGAACTCTAACTCATTTCCCCAGGGGTTCAGCTGTGTATCTCCTGAATATTTCTCAGTGGGGGAAAGACAGGAAAAAAAAAATCAGGAAAACCAGCCAGCAAGTCTTCTTTATTACATATTTCACAATTTATGGGGAGAATTGACTGTGACAAAGGTATTATTTTCGCAAGAGGTCTCTACTACATAGTTCTCACTGATGGCCCAAATCTCTGAATGCAGGATAATGTTGAGAACAGATGTTGCTCAGTCGCTGAGGAAGTTTATAAAATAATGTTTATAACGATGTTATTTATGTAAGGATGGAAATAAAATCAATTTTCCTCAAGAGATCCCTTACTTGTTCTCTAAGTTCCAGAGATTGAATGAGCTATTTCACAGCTGAAGAACTTAATACTGAGATGGAAAAAAAAAAAAACAAAAAAAAACAAAGTGGGAATGAGAACAGGAAGTAAATCAAAGGACAGGCAAATTCCCAGGGCATATAATGCTTCCCACTGGCAGCATTTGTCTATTTTAAAATAATTGTGGTCACAACTGCAAGTAGCTGGTGGTTCTGGTAATGGCAGTTTCTGTACTCATTTAAAGGCTTAGCATTGTGGATGGTAAAGGTAAAGAAGGGGAAATCGCATTTCCTTCCCAATAATTTTCAGGAACCATGCAAAATCCTGACGAATGATTGCAGAAAGAAACATGCTTTGTCCCAGCAAATTCCCAGCATGATTAAGGATTGTCTACAGTGTACAGAGAAAGTACCTGGGTGGACATAACACTCCACTGTGACACGTGGTGTGTGTTTGGATGTGTGCATGTGTGTTTGTGCCTTTGAATCAGTTTTGATTTGTAGCAATTGCCTAGATTAGTCTCTCCAATTCTCTTGGCAAGATTTCAGAAATGGTTTGCCCTTGCCTTCTTCCTAGAACTGAGAGAGAATGACAGGCCCAAGATTATCCAACTTTGTACCTAAAGCAGAACTGGGACTTACAGCCTCCCAGTTTCTAGCTGGGTGCCTTAACCACTATACCAAAGTGACATGTGGAGGATAACGAAAAGAATGATAATTCCTTGCTCTTGCTTGCTTCTTCCTTCCCACTCAGTAATTAACACTGAAAGGGAATGCTTGAATTGAGCCATCATTTGTGCACCAATCTTTATTGTAAACAAAAGGACACAACTCTGTTGATTTGCCTAAGGCCTTTTTAAAGGATCATTTTTCCAATAATTAGTTTCAAACAGGATTAGATTAGTCTATATCTGTCATTTGGGAAAATTTACCCAACTAGTTAATGTGAAAATATCTCTAATCCTGTTCTTTTTTCCAGTCCTTCGCCATTCTTCTCACCAAAATAAGGTCACTGAGTATTGCTTACCCCTGCAATTAAAATTTAATGGCATAAGTAACACTGAGAAGAAAATGATAAATCTCAGCAACATGACTGTTCATTACAACTTCATTTGTGAGATTGTCTATCCTTTCTTTTCTCAAATACATTAATGAGGGCTTCATAGATACAAAAGTGTTACTCTCATGAGATGTGTGGGTTGTGGGGTTATGGACCTTAATGCTGTATTGCTTCTAGAGTTGCTTAAGGACTTCTTGTTTTACTGAAAGGCAGTTGAAATTGTATTTGACAAATGTGTTATAAGTTCTGCAAAGTGAGTTTGGCAGAGAATCCTGATAAAATAGTTAAATGCATTTTAAAAAATAGAAATACAGGCTTCTCTGTCACATATAAGCATTATGTGATTCTACTAGCATAATATTCTAGCACAAAGCTCTTATCCCCCAGCTCCATCCTCCCCTTCAAGTGTATTTCTAAAAAAAAAATGAGGCCTAAAATAGAAGTTTGCATTTAGGCACCTTAAATATCAGAATACCATGAAATATATGCACACACATACATGTATACTCAAGGGTGCTGGTGCCTCCCTCAAAGAAAAGTGTAATTCAAAATAATGTAATTGATGTGTATGTCTTAGTGAAATCATCTTCTGTGCTTTCTGAAAGCAAAGACATTAATATTTGTTACGGTAGACAATTTCAGTGTAAATAGAAATTGCCATTTATCACTTTCCTGTGGTAAACACTTACAAAATCTCTCTCTTTCTTTCTGATACACAAGTATTCAGTACAGAAAAATGTAGAATAATTGCCCCAGATATGACTAGAAATTGAAGCTGTGGGTGAATCAAAGATGAAAGAGGTGGACCATAATATGAAGCTTTTGCAATGGGCAAATGTGTACTGGATGGCAGTTTGGAAAACGAAAGTAGAAGAAGCCTAAGAAAGATGAGAACTTTACCACCATGGAACCAGAATGATGCAAGCACACCTAGCATATGTAGACTTTACTATGGCAAGCACAGACTTCCCAATATCTACAATGCTGACATTTTTTTGAGACCATCAAATGATCTTTTCAAAATCTGTAGGTGTCTTATAAGTGGAGAGATTCCTATTTTCTGATAAACTGCCTTGTTTCGTTTATTTATTCATCAGATGTATAGACGACTGTAGTCAGAAAAGGCATTCATCAGTTCACAAAAATAAAATGCTTTCTTAAAACTTCCCCAATCCAGTTATTATTACCAATAAAACACAGAATGCAAAATATGGAGACAAAAATAAATCTATCAATAATCCTCATTTTGTGACCACAATTGGGACAGGCAACTCCATCTCTAACAGATGTGGTTGTTAAGTGGGAAATCACATGACCATGACTGTTCTTTCCTTTTGGAATGCTCCCTTTGCATTTCTGGGATAGAAAGCTCAAAAGTGACAAGAATAATCAGTTTCACAACAATGGCTTTTGTTTGTCTCCTAACCATTCCCTCATCCTTTGAAATGCTCACCTTGGCACTGCGATAATTAATAAGAAGGGAATTGTTTGTATTTATATTCATCAGAGAAGAAGTGATTACCAGAGAGAATAAGCAAGCACACAGTTTGGGAGGAGGGAGTGGCAGCTAGGATAAGGATGGCAGATAAGCTGTGTTTGGCTGATGTGCCAACTTTATGTTGTCTTGGTAAGTTAGTTTTGATAATGAACACTGAAAAACAGAAGCAAAGAAAGAGAATAAAAGAGATAATTTTGAATCATTTCATGTCAGGCTAATTGAGATAGGAACTTTGTGGTAAATAGTTGGTTCAGCTCTCAGAATGAAGGGGCCATCAGATAAAGTTTCTGAATCAATTAAATACATTGTTTGCCACTGCTTAATCACTTAGTGAACATTAATAATGTAATGTCTCAACACAGAAGATACATTGGAAACAATTAATTAGAAAGCTGATCTTTTCTCCCTGTTAGATAAAAAAAAGACTTATCATGTAAAGACTAGAACTAATCATAAAAATTAATCCTAAAGGCTTCCACCAATGTGTTTGCCTGCATTGTTGATATAACACCTTGTATCACAGCTTTCACTATAATCTCTCTCTATCTCTTTCTCTTTGTCACCAAATATTCTCCTGATAAAGTCCAAAATATGAGACAAGCGTACAATAAATGGGCCATATTCATTGTTTATGTTATCTAGCATTTAGCAAGTATAGCCAAACTGGAAGACTGTAATCAAACATTAATGTTCTAATATCTTAGAACATTACTGATTGCATGCTGGCTTTCATTTCAGACATAACACACACCTAACTTGATTTAGCCTGTGAAAATCTGAATTACACTGAAACAGGCCTCTATTGCATTTATTTTTTATAACAGACAAATTATATTTGTCCTTGATAGTAATCATATTAGGGCAGTTAGCTAATAGACAATGAATTAGTTAATTGTTGAGTAGTTCCTGATAGTGGCAGGAAATATCCTCACTGTCGTAGCACCATTTCGATGCCAGACCACTGTTACGGAAGGCTGAAGCTGGATCAAGTGATTCTACAGCCAAGAACAAAATCTCCTGTGGAATATTCTATGCCACAAAGAGAAGATATGTCTTGAGTGCCAGCAATCCACAGTGCTCCAGGTGGCTGCAGAAGGACTCCGATCCAGATTTCTATATTTACTTGGCCATTTCTACTTTGAGTGCCTGAATAATAATAATAATAATAATAATAATAATAATAATAATAATAATAATAATAATAATAATAATAATAATAATAATAATAATAATAATAATAATAATAATAAAAAAAAAAAATTGGAAGGGACCTTGGAGATCATCTAGTCCAACCCCCTGCTCAGGCAGGAAACCCTATACCATTTCAGACAAATGGCTGTCCAGTCTCTTCTTAAAGACTTCCAGTGTTGGAACATTCACAGCTTCTGGAGGCAGGTTGTTCCATTGATTAATTGATCTAACTGTCAGGAAGTTTCTCCTTATTTCTAGGTTGCTTCTCTCTCTGGTTAGTTTCCATCTGTTGCTTCTTGTCCTGCCTTCAGGTGGTTTGGAGAATAGCTTGACTCCCACTTCTTTGTGGCAACCCCTGAGATATTGGAACACTGCTATCATGTCCCCCCTCGTCCTTCTCTTCATTAAACTAGATATACCCAATTCCAGCAACCGTTCCTTGTATGTTTTAGCCTCCAGTCCCCTAATCATCTTTGTTGCTCTTCTCTGTACCCTTTCTAGAGTCTCAACATCTTTTTTACATTGTGGATGCAGTATTCTAAGTGTGGCCTTACCAAGGCATTGTAAAGTGGTATTAACACTTCACGTGATCTTGATTCTATCCCTCTATTAATGCAGCCTAGCACTGTGTTGGCTTTTTTGGCAGCTGCAGCACAATGCTGGCTCATATTTCAGTGATTGTCCACTAGGATTCTGAGATTCCTCTCACAGGTACTACTATTGAGCAAGGTACCCCCTAAACTATATCTGTACATTTGGTTTTTCTTGCCTAAATGTAGAACTTTACTTTTTTCACCATTGGATTTCATTTTGTTAGATAGTGCCAAATGTTCAAGTCTGTCAAGATCTTTTTGTATCTTAAGCCTGTCTTCTGGAGTGTTGGCTATTCCTGCCAGCTTGGTGTCATCTGCAAATTTGATGAGTTCCCCATCTATCCCCTCATCCAAATCATTGATGAAGATGAAGAGCACTGGGCCCAGACCAGAGCCCTGGGGCACCCCACTGCTCACTTCCCTCCATGTAGATGTGGTTCCATTGAGGACTACATGCTGAGTACGGCCGGTCAGCCAGCTATGAATCCATCTGGTGGTGATGCTGTCTAACCCACATTTTTCTATTTTATCAAGTAGTAGGTTGTGATCTACTTTATCAAATGCCTTACTGAAGTCCAAGTAAATTATATCCAGAGCATCCCTCTGGTCCATTAATTTTGTCACTTGGTCAAAGAATGTGATAAGATTTGTCTGGCATGATCTGTTTTTACAAACCCATGTTGGCTTTTGGTAATGACTTTGTTTGCCTCTAGGTGTTCGCTGATTCATTGTTTGATTATCTTTTCCAGAATCTTCCCAGATATTGAGGTCAGGCTGATAGGTCTGTAATTTCCTGGATCCATTTTTTTCCTTTTTTGAAGATGGGAACTACATCAGCTCTTTTCCAGTCCTCCGGTAGTTCCCCAGTGCTCCTGGTGATTTGAACTCGTCTAGGCTGGACAGGTGCTCACTTACCATTTCCTTGCCTATCTTAACTTGTGTTTCTAATCTGTTTTTTACAGTACTGTTTTTAATAGGTTGGGCTGTTTTTTCCCTTTATGTAAAGACGGATGCAAAGAACGAGTTAAATAATTCTTCTTTCTCCCTGGTGCTAGTCATCTTCTTGCCACTAATCATTTCCTTGACTTTTTTCTTGTTTTTTACATGTCGAAAGAAGCTTTTTTTTGTGTTGTTATTTTTGACTTTGGTTGCAAGCCTTAATTCATTTTGAGCCTTAGCTTTCCTCACTTCATTTTTGCAGGCTCGGGCTATTTGCTGATATTCTGCCTTAGTTATGTGCCCCTCTTTCCACTTTCTATGCTTGTCCTTTTTATCTTTCAATTTATCAGAGAGTTCTTTATGCATCCATGCTGGTTTCTTTTGAGAGCTGTTATTTTTCCTCTTTGTTGGTATTGTGCTAGACTGGGCTTTTATTATCTCATTTTTCAAAATTTCCCAAGCTTCTTGAGTTATTTTCCCCTGGATGATTCTCATCCATGGAATCTTTCCCAAACCCTCTCTAAGTTTATTGAAATTAGCTCTCTTGAAGTCCAAGACTCTAGTTTGACTGTGTTCTATTGCTTGTGCTTCCATAATGTTGAATTACAATATTGCATGATCATTTCCTCCCAAGGTTCCTATGGCTTCAACACCTTCTATCATTTCATTTCAGTGAGAATTAGATCCAAAATGGCTAATCCCCTAGTTCCCTTCTCTACTTTTTGGGAGACAAAGTTGTCTGCAAGGTTTGTCAGGAATCTGTTTGATCTTCCACTTGGTGCAGAGTTTGTCTCCCAGTTGATGTCAGGGTAGTTAAAGTCCCCCATTACTATTGTGATGTGCTTCCTACATACCTTAGTTAACTGACTAGCAAAAAGTTCATCTATTTCCTCTGTTTGGCTGGGTGACCTATAGTATACTTCTATGGCAATGTCATTTTTTCCTTTTATGTTTTCCTTTTATATTGACCCAAATGCATTCAAGACAGTTTTCATCTTTGTTGTGCTCTAATTCTGTAGAGATGTAATTATTTCTTAAATCATCTGATAACCAAAGGCAGATGGTGGTGGTGGTTTTTCTGTGGCTCAGAGGAACTGTAACCTTCTGGAATATTTTCCACAAGGCAGCTATTCATATCCGTAACTTTTATATCTCGGTTGCACCCAACTTCCTTCTATAGATTATTTCTCTCCTCTATTCCCAAGTACATGGTTTAAGCTGCTGCTACTACTGTGGTCAGAAAAGTACAGAGCAGGGAAAGGACAGGCCTGCCTCTCTCCTTCTCCCAAGATATAGACAGATCCTTTTATTTCCCTGCTTCTACCTCATTGCATCTTCCATACCCTCACACATTCAGAAGAAAAGTGCTGTTATCCTCAACAACAGCAGCCCAACTAATTACTACCTCTGGAACAATGCATGCTTGGCCCATGAGATAACATTCCTGCATCTCACCCTATTTCAGAAAGAGCAACTAGTCATCAATCACATGTGACAGTGACAATTGTGCCAACCTTGTTTCTGAAGCATAGTAAGCAGAACATTCTGAGAACAATGCACATTGAGAAGAATGTTTGGATGGTCCTAGTAATACATTAGGGCATTCAGTTTCACAAAATAGTGATATCCCAAAAGGCAATTGGACTTTTTTCCTTTGAAAATGTTTCACTTCTTGGATGAGTTTTCAAAGGAAAAAAAAAAGAAAGAAAGTCCAGTTGCTTTTTTGGGGAAAAAAATCTTTGGGACAACCATCACTGGAGATTTTTAAGAAGATGTTAGAAATCACCTGTCTGAGATGGTATAGGTTTTCCTGCTTGAGCAGGGGGCTGGACTAGAAGACCTTCAAGGTCCCTTCCAGCTCTATTCTATTCTAACCATGACCTGGATGTTTGAGAATCTCCATAGACACAAAATGGAAATGTTGCCGAAAGTTGCTAAATTCATGCTGACTATTCAAATACTAGTTAACACTTTCTACTCTCACAACGATTACATTGGAATGAATCAGTTGAATGTCTATGGGTTGGGTAACATATAAAGGGAATCCTATAACTCCAAGATGAAAGAGTTTTTTATTGTGACTGGAAACAATGCACTTCTCACATTTGCTAGCTCAATTTCATCTGCATGCTCAGACATAAGTGCCGCCAGGTTTGAGGAGAAAAATAAATTGTAAGGATTCTATCCACCTTGGATTATCTGGTGATTGTGACTTTTCACTTATTGGATGCAGAGCTACTCTTTTTATGTATACCACCAATTTCTCATCTCCCCATATTTATTTCACAGCTTTTATCAGCAACATATTTTGGGCTTTAGTTGTTAAGGAGCTGGCTGTCAGCAGTTTAGAAAATTTATTAATTTTTTCCCCCAATACCTTCGCTAAATCCTGCATCACTGTGATGAAAGTTCAGTGAATCAAAATGCTAACAGAGCAATGGCTTGTTGGAACTGATACAGCACTCTTCCTGCTTACGGATTTTTGTACATGATTTTTGAATCAAGAAATATTCAGTGAGTTATATTCAGCTTAGTGTAAAGTGTGAATCATGAGTATTGTTCTGCCACAGTGGATTTTGTTGGGTTACACAATTTCATTTGAAGAAAAGAAATGGTTTAATCTAAAATATTTAGATCTCAGAACTACAGAGTTTATTAGTTTATCCTCTAATAAATCTAATAAATAATTAAATAAATCTTGACAACAATGTTTTTCCATTGTGATGCAGTCCTGCAAAAGATTAGGTCTCAGAATTAAATGTGTGCTTCATAATATCTTTGTTTCCCTAAGTGGCAAACCTCAATAACCCTTAATGTTTCCTCTCTTAAGAATCATTTATGGACAAAGACCTCAAATATGTCCTACATAAAGCTCTAGCTTCCTTTATCTAAATTCTTTCAAAATATAATTCTGTTTTTCTTTCATTAACATGAGTCCTTTAAACAGCTGCTTCATACTCCACCCCTTCTTACTCCTTGTTCATAAATCTTATGCCAGCCAGTTTTATGTGACTGGAAAGTCTCGTAACTGTTAGGTTACTGCAATTGACTTTTCTTTCTTGATTAGGATTCATAGGGCAGAGAACAAGTGGATTGAAAATATGATGTGTCATGACAACCTCTCTCCTCTGGGAGCTGCTATCAGATATCCTACCAAATAAATCTGAAACCTGACAGCTATGCACGAGAATAAGAAAGCCATTAGTTTGACAGTCAAAATCCTAAGCAAAATTCAAGAATCCAAGTATTTGGCAAGTTCTATCCTGTCAGTGGCTATTTTCAAGAAGTTTTGGTAATGAGCCTGAAAGAACATGTGGTCAGATCCATGAACCAGACTTGATAATTTGCAAATTTCTTGGCTTTCAAAATACTGGACACAATTCAAGGTACTTTAAAAGCATTTGAAAATTCTACCATTTTCACCTGAAATGAAGACATCTTTTGGGCAACTTGGCTGCATTGGAAATGACATCATTCTACAAACAGCAAATGAGTTTTGTTTTGGTTTTAAAGTTCTCTCTCTCTCTCTCTGTCTCAAGGATATTAATTAAAGATCCCTAGTTTTCATAATGTTCTGTATCACTGTGGGCTCTTTTCCAAATATTATTCGTTGAATTTACTGAAGTCTATGGCCTGAAGTCACTGAAACAGAAATATGCAGGGAAAAGAAAATATTGAAATGCTGTAACTCTGGGGCTACATTTTAATTGGTTAATTTTACAGCCTTGAGCAAAAACTATTGACCATTTGGATACTTCAAATTATTAAACATAATTGAGAACAATCTTCTAAATGAGATTTAAGGCCTTTCCAACAAAGACTGTATTTGTACTATACCTAAATCTGTATCTGTATCTATTTGTATCTGTCACTCAAATTATACCAAAGATCAAGACTAATGCTATGTTCATTAAGTAGTATGCAACTAACTTTGCTTTTAATTATTATAGAGGAAATGTGGAGGGATCCAATTAGGATTATGACCCCTTTGGGTTACTTGATTCATCCAATTGAAATATAAGAAAAAAAATGTACCTCAGGATGGCTACAAATTTTCAAGGATATTTTCCCCTTATTTTTCTGAAGTAAAAATAGATTGGAACAAATTTTCAATGCAAAAGTAGAACTGAAGAAAAACATGCTTGACAGATTTACCTGATGTGTCCTTTAACGTATTTAGTGGGTGATCTATATTGACCTGAAAGTAATGCCAGTATAGGTCACATCTTCTCATAATGTAATGATAGTCAATATTCTTGGTCTGAGGTCATATTTGGAACTTAGTGAGTGAGTTATAGATATGCTAATAAAATGGTTCCCATGATGCTCATGTCCAAGCAGAAATCACTCTCTTACCAGAGAGGAACCTAATTCCTCAGTATTTATTTCATTTTCATCCTGCCTTATTCCTCCTGGAGACTGAAAAAAAGCAACAAGGTAGTGTTTGGCTTTTCATCCGTTCAACTTTTTTATTTTATTTTCTTTTTTCTTTTCTTTTCTTTTCTTTTAAATTAAAAAGGTATATATATTTAAGTGTGACATGAAATCTGGCAGATGTAAAGTTACTTCTGGAAGCACATTGGTGCAGTGGTGGGATTCAAATATATGAACAACTGGTTCTCTGTGTGGATGCTGCTTCTGGAAGTCCATTCTGGGCCTGGGCAACAAAAAATTAGTTACCGGTTCTGCCGAACTAGTGCGAACTGGCTGAATCCCACCACTGCACTGGTGCCAGTTAACTTCAATTTTTTTTACTGCAGTGTAATAATATACTAACTTGTAGGTTCCTGCATCCCCAGATCTGCTGAAGACACTCTTTCAATCTTCTGGAAGTTTTGCTTGGAGAATGGAATAAAAAGAATTAATTTCATATAATTCATTGAAAGCAAATACGTCAGTTAATAATGCACTGAATGGTGCACCTTTGTGAGCCTTTGCAGTTCATAGTACACGCCTTAGTGGCTTAGTCTGGTTCTCTGCATCTGTTGAAATAACAATATTATTCCTTTAGTCATTTCTCCCCAATTGTTCCCGATGTTTTTCATTGAAGGGGAATACATAAGTTCTCTTGTCATATAGCTTTTCTTTTTGTATGTTTTGTTTTGCAATGATGCTGTTTAAATGACAGTAATGTATTTATGTGTGGGATTGTTTGACACAGGTTGGGGAAGGGGAGACTGAGAAACTATGCAAGAGAAAAATAAACCCAAAGCTTTTTTACTTTGTTATTACATTTCACCAGCTTGGCTTAAAATGCATATCTATATTCTTTCTGCACCTTAGAGCAAATGGATTCAGCTAACTTAAAACTGGTTTGAGCCGAGCTCTCAGTGTAAAGTTTCCTGTGAGCACTCATGTGTTTTGTGCTTTCTCAAATTAAATCACTCTTGTCAACAAAAATCAGCCTGGAATTAATATAGAATGGTTGGCTACATTCTTCCCACCATGATACTTGGGGAGCAGCCTAGGAGAACCCCTGCCATCTCTCAGTTGAGAATGATATATGAGCTCTAAAAATAAAAGCTGTCAGTAAGCAAGAAGGCATGAGTGGATAAATCAGGACAGAATTATATACACACCGTGTTGTCATCAAAGCTGTTGCTTCTGCTGCTGCTTAATACAAAAAGGCCAATCTCTTTTGGCTTCAGAGAATAGCAGGCAGGTTGGCAATGTTTGGTTTCCACCATTAGGAATACCTCACCCATCAAGCGCTTGCACTCTGTTATTCTTTGGGGCTGCAATTGCTAATCTGATTGTCATGACAGGAAAATGGGGTCACCAATTTGGATGGCTTAGAAAGGAGATGAAATAAACTCATGTAGGCGCAGCTTCTTGGATGAGATGCAAAATGTCTTCAAGGAAAAGCAAAGAAAGTCCAGTTGCCTCTTGAAAAAGCACCTTTGGCACAATCATGATCTGGATAACAGAGAATCTCCATAGTCAAACCATCACTGGCTGCTAGTTATGATGACTTGCTACAGTTTAAGTACCTGTGTTGTCAGATGTTGAAAGCTTCTGGTAGTTTTTTTTTTTTAGGAAAAAGTAGTGGTAGGATGTGCCTATATCCTACTTTTGGGATTCTCGTGCTGGCTGAGTGGCAGAATTCTGAAATGGATAGATCTTTGACTTTTTAAGCAACAGGGTGTTCTTGTTTTAATTTTTTTATTGCATTGTGTTTTTATTTTGTTTACCAGCCCAGAGTTCCTTCTGGGTTATGGGTGGTTACATAAAATGTAGAATGAATGGATGGGTGAATGAATAAATAAATAATATTCAGCCCAAGGAATGTTTGTCCTTTCTAGTTCTCAAAAACATTTCGGAAGCTGTAGACCGCAGCTTCCAAGATCTGCAAGTGAGCATCGCACACTACCCAGAGGCTACCATAGAGGACAAATTATGCATTGTATAGATCGCTTGGAGGTGAGAGATACTTCCAATGTAATCTACCAAATCCCCTGCATTGATTGCCCCTGTGACTATGTAGGACAGATGGGGAGGAAGCTAACCACCAGATTAAAAGAACAAAAACAAGAGGTCAGATGAGGAAACCCATACTCATTGGTAGCCTCAAACTGCAATGAACAAGGTCACACATTCAATTTTGCAGCTACCAAGATTGTTGGACGAGCAGGCACAAAAACAGCCAGGGAAGTGATAGAAGCCTGGGAAACTGATGCCTCATCAGTCAACAGGAGTGCTAATTTATCACCAGCCTATCAAGTACTTTGAAGGAGAGGGCTGGGCAGCACAAGCAAATGACAGCTAATGACTTAAAAGCCATCCATCAACACACTACAATCAACATCTAAAAAGCCACCTACAACAGACACTCTAAATAACACACAGAACAGCACACACTCTGCTAGAGAGAAATTCCCTGAAGATGGATTCCAGCATCATTCCGAAAGCTTGGAAGACACAACTTCTGGTCCCAGTGACCAACCCAGATTGGATCCTGCAATAATATCCTGGGACATGTATATTTTTGCCTTTTTTCTAGTTCTCTTCTCAAACTGTTCCTTTACTCCTTGCCTCTTCTGCTTCCATCTCTCAAACTAGCTGCTCCCATGACTTACAAAATCACCTCTTTTTACAGGCTGTCATTAATCCTCAATATTAAATTACAACATGTAAAAAAAGAGAGAAAGAGGGAAAATGTACAGATTTAGCAGGGCTATGCCTCATCACTTGCATTCTAATACGCAACTCCTATTTCCCATTTGTAAAGTCACTGTGATGAGAATTACCTGTGTCCGTCTGGTTCTCAGCCTTCCAAACATGTTCATCAGTCATGCATCACTTGACTATTCAGCACTGCACCATTAAGTATCACTTCACAATTCCTTTCAAATTCTTCCACCTCCCACCCAGATGTACATATAATGGGAGGATGGTAAACAAAATTGACCATAAAATGTTTGTTATATTTTTCCCATCTAACTCTTTGTAACGGTAGAGCTTAGCTATACCCAAATCCCTGCTCCAGGTGATTTAATGGCCACTTTTGAATAAACTCCAAAGAAAAATGTTTAATCATGTAAATGATAGTGGAATAAATTTCAATCAGATTAGTTTAAATGCATGCAGAGTATATGTAAACTTTTTTTTAATAGAAGTGAATATTTGATTTCTACCTTAGAAATGGAAACAAACATAAGAATCTTGCTTGAGGGAATTAAATGCCCAGTTTTATCAAGTATCATTTTCAAAACAATGGCCTAGATTTACAAGCAGAATGTTGCAGAACAATGGGCAAATTACAAGCAATACAACCATCTGGAGACATGAAGATGGGGATTGCTGATACAGAGGTTTCACTGACTTTCATTGTTGACAGATACCCTATTAAGTTATCTGATTGCTTTTCAAAGATATCTAAATAGCCATCTCCATATGTTATGATTTCCAATTCCATAAGTAAATTATGTGGTGTACAAAACAACATTCCCCCTCTCTCTTTGGCTATATTGAATCTACTGCCAATCCATTCAATTAGAAGTCCATGCCTTTTTGAATAATAAGGGGAGAAAAAAATGTTGCCTTACTGAAGGGCCCATATTGGAAAGATTGAGCTACAAGAAATTGAGATTCAGGTTATCTGATTGTTTGGAAAAAGTGAGGCATGACACACACTTATACAGGGCATGTAGTGTTCACTTTGAGAGCGGGCAACTAAATTTCATTTTTGATGTGTGCCGTTGTGCCCACAGTAAAAAAAAGTGACAATAAAGGTTATCTTATCTTAGTAAAGACTTTTAGTTATAGTATTGAATAAATGGACTTTAAATAAGCAGGATAGGAAGTGAAAATACCATGTTCCACTGATACAAAGATTTGTACTTTGCTTTTGAGACACTCTGTCCTACTGTCCAACAGCTGTTATGTGTGTCTATACATGTATGTATGTATGTATGTACAGTATGTATGTATGTATGTTTGTGTGTGTGTGTGTGTATAAGCTGCTCTTAGTAAAGAATTTAGTAATTCACACTGAATCACATGTATAATCATATGGTGGTGATGTCATGTGATTACATGTTCTGGAGTGCTGGCTAAAAGAAGGAGCCCCCCAGGAAAGAATATATATGTTTGTATGTGTGGTATGTATGCATGTTTGTATATGTGTATATATGTATGTGTCTAAAATTATACATACATACATAACATACACACACACATACACATATAGAGCCCAATATTTTTCAACCTTGGCAACCTGAAGGTGTGTGGACTTCAATATGCTTCAGTTGAATTACCCTTTTACTTAGCTCTCAAATAGCCCAGCTATCAATCACATACTGTTCTTTCCTATTTGCATAGAAAGGAGGGAAACTGTGTTCATAAAAAACTAAAGTTATATTTTAGGAACAATGGAAATAATGCTTCTGGTGGTTAGTACACCAGGAGTGTGGTTTGAGCATATGAGAGATGTTGAAATAGAAAAATATGTTTAATAGCAAACTATCCTTCTTCTATAACCTGTTCTTTTTTGGTAGTAGTACTTTGACATAGAAGATTATGCCCAGAATTTGCAAGTTACTAGTTAATTCTCCCAAAATATAATTAATGGAAGTATATATGAGATCTTTATGGGCCATTAAACCAAATGAGACTGCACTTTAAAATAATAGCAATACTATAACAATATATAATTGGCTTACCATTGCCTTTTTCCAGGATCATTTTCTTCTTCTTGACTTTCTAATCTATCTTATAGCATTAGATTTTCTAGTTGTCTTCTATCCAAGTACTAATTGATTAGCTTTTTAAGCTCAGACATCGTCAGCTATGCTGCTTATATGAACAACACTGTAGTACAACAATGCAGTTCATGTCAATTCGATGTGACAAATGGAATCAATAGGTTGAATTGAATCACCAATTGCAATTGATTTGGATCATACAAACATTCTTGCAGGTGCAGAAAACTGTGTTTCTTGATTTACTTTAGATTTTCAAGTGGAACTGATATAATACATATGCCCATGAATCAATTAAATGAATTAGATCAGACAGGGATGACTTTAGGCTAAGGCTGAATGGCCACCAGGCCACGGTGTCAAAATTTAGGTGGCACCAATGTGACACCTTCCTCTGAATCATTCTAAAAATGCAATCTCTTCATTGACGGGAGTTGACATCATCAGTCAATGTGGTCTAGAGGTATCATATACCCTTAAGCCATCACTGTGCAGAAAATAGTGGCCTTTACATTACTGGAGGACTTTATATAGAAAGTGTGGAAGGGTCAAAACAAGGATTTTTTTAAATTTTAATAACATGCAACAAAGTGGATACTTGCAGTATAGGCTATTAGAATCAAGACATAGGAAGCCTAGATCTATATGTCAGACATAACCAGTTTTGAAAAAAGAGTGAGGGATGTGAGCAAAATCAAACAGCACTGAAAAAATAAAACACTCCTATGTTTTCCCTGCCTTTTTTCCTATAATGGTTCCAGTTCTCTCAGGGCATCTGATCAGATGGCATAAACCAAAGTCCTAGTTAGGAAATCCAGTCTTAACATCTTTGTTGCTGTCAGGATTTGCTGCCAACAGTTACTGGGAAAATAGTAACTTTCTGAGCCCCATCACTTTGCCTTTCATTGGTAATAGCTTTATAAATCTATAGACTTAACCTGAGTTATCATCTAACCCACAGGACTCCAAATTTGCAGTTTAGTGGAAGTTTAGAGCATGTGAAAAGGGTGGATTAGATTATGCTACACTTTATAATGATGGATGCAAAATAAGAAGGTTTGTTTTTAGCTCCAGTCAATTGCCAGGTAAATTATAAACTCTGGTTCTCTTTATTGCATCTACCAGCTGTTCTAAACTCTAATTTCTGTCTTGCATTTTTCTTGATAGGATACCCAGGTCTACTTCATAGTAGTGTTTATGGATATGGATACTAAGAATACATGAATTAGAAGACATCTGTTTTGCAACAGCAGAATTACATTGCATTCCCAAGGGATTTCCCTTTATTTTTTCTAAATGTTTCAAAAAATCCAAACCTGTTTTTATTCAGAGCTTTCAGTAATATACAAATGTTTGTATGCCATGCCCCTAATATCCATACTTCTTATGAACTCACTGAAAAATAATTTGCTTAAAGACAGATTTCCCTAATATCAATCTTGTTACATGAATTTCTCTGATACCGTCTAGTCTGGTATATATTACAGATATAAATATCTAGTCTTGTCTGATTGATATTACAGATTCATCTCCATGGAAATTAATGACAGAATTCTTTTACATCCTTTAGGGAAGGAATCCATTTTCTTTTGAGAGTTTTATATTCTGGAAGCCTAAGGGGATGATTTAAATCTGAACAATTCTAACTTTAGCTACTCAGAGCAATAACATTTTAATAAGGTATTCTTCAAGGGTAAAAAATTGGGACAGGAATTATGCAGAGACATTTTTCAAGAGAGCTCTGTCAATCTTTTGCATGTGGTCCATGAAAAGATTTGGCAGAATTCCTTCAGTCAACTCCTGTGGGGAAAGGAGGATACAGCCTACAAAACAGTGACTCCAAATACTGCAATTGAGACTAGGAGAAAGAGGGATGGGATACACAGGATATGTATACAGAATATACAGGATGTGGCAGCATCCAGTAATGTGTTGCTAAATATAAGAAGGAATAAGTCAGATTTTGTGATCCAATGCTTTCAAGATCTCTGTATAAATTATAGAGCTGGGAAACAGATAAGAGAACTAGAAGTTTGTAAGTGGACTGCAGGAAGGCTAACATGGTTTCAAAGGAAGTACTAAAACCTAGTGGGATGAAAATTGTGAGTGGAATGCAGGGACTGAAGGAGGTAACTTATTTAAAAGTAAATAGGCCAGACAAAAGGAGAGAAGGAGTACAAAGAAATACACACAGAGATCCAGCCTGAAAATCCAGTGAAGAACATTTGAGTATTTTGCAGAACTTACAAAATAATATGTGATTGTCAAGAAGTTGTGTTTACAGGATTAGATTTTGAATCTAGAATAAAACACACTGTCTGTAACTGACACACACATCCCACTCCCAAAATCCAGATATATGCATCTGCAGAAAATTAATGCTCTGGGGACACTACAAAAAAAATGCAAACATTATTGTACATCTCTGCCTAGCTGTCATGAGGGCTGCCTGCCAGTAATCTCTTCCAGTGGTACACTCAATTGGACCATCTGGCCATAGCAGAATGGCTCTAATAGACAAATCAGTTGGCAATTTTACTTCATGGGATAAGTCCAAAGTATTCTGCTCTGTATTGTTTGTATTTTATCCTAGACTTGTAGCAGGGGTAGCCTTTGCATAGGCAGTTCAAAGCTAAACAATAATTCCTGATAAACTCTCATAGGTGTCCTTGACAGAATAAATGCCAGATTGCTAGAAAACAAGGTGCAGATTTTATCTGTGTTTTGTATGTGACAAACAGTTCAAAGCTTAAATGTATATTCAGGTCATCATGGTGAGGTCAGGCTAAACTTCTAAGGTTGCTAAGTAACTCCCCCACCCCCAATCAGAATATTTCTTAGTCTTCCCGGTCAACTGTAAGATAAAGTTTCATTAAGGCTTGAATGGTGCAAAGCATTCCCATAGCTGCTGTTAAATGCAGGTTTGATGAAACTTAACTCAATAATAGCCATGGAAATAGTATAAAATAAAGCATCATAATAAACAGGGTTATTTAATTCAAACAACTACTATTTCTTTCCTCAAAAGAAAGGCACTGCACTGAATAAGCTTAACAAGAGGGAAAAATACTAGTGGCATTATTGTTGGGATGTATTATAAATTACTAAACCATATGGAAAGTCTGATTTATTTAATCCTGAACTATATTATAGATTTTCTTTTTTGCAAAATGGACACCATAAGACTTCAAATAATTGGAAAAAATAATGCAGCCAAGATCTCCAAAATTCTTCAGTACATGTAGTCCTTGACATAGAACCGTTTGTTTAGTGACCATTCAATAATAATGACACTGAAAAAAAGGATGTATAAATATTTTTCACACTGACGATCATGCAATGTTCTAGTGTCTTTTATGATCTTCAGACAAGCAAAATTATTAAGATATTTAATAGCTGGAGTAATGAAGGGCTAGACAATGATTCAGAACACACAGTTATAGCTAATTGGTTGAGGAGAACTAGCCATTGCATCAGGCAATCTAAGCTGTGATTGGTTGCTGTGAGTGTAAAGGGGGAGTTTCCTTATTTTCCACCTTTTTCCTCTGTGTGCCCTGTGTGATCTGTAATTTACCTCAGGATGTTCCTGCTGTGTTGATTTTCCTGACGATGCTTCTATTTACCTGACTATCTTATTTACTGTAAATATATTTATTTATATATAAAATGACAAGTTCGTGTCAGCGTCTATGTCTTCATTTGAACATCGGCTGTGCAATTCCCTGACAAAAATCAATGGGGAAGCCAGAGTCACTTAACAACTATGTTACTAACTTAACAATTGCAGTGGTTCACTTAATGAGTGTGGCTAGAAAGTCTGTAAAATGAGGTGAAATTCATTTAACAACTGTTTTGCTTAGCAATGAACAATTCGGGCTCAATTGTGGTTGTTAGTCGAGGATTACCTGTAGTGTTGGCTGACTGATTCATTTTTCCAGAATTATTAGGGAATTATTAGGGAATTGTTCTTCTAGCCCTGACCCTAAGGAACAGGAAAATGCCACTGGAAAGAAATCCATATGTCATCTTGCATTTGAAAGTACATAAAAAACTGGAGCATAGTCATGCATTCACACTTGGTGTCAGTAGACAAACTTATGAAACCAGAGTTATGAGTTCTAATACTATTATAGGTATATTATAGGTAGTTTATATTTTGTATATAGTAACAGAACCTTGTATGTGTGAATAGTTCTTCTCTCTCCGTGCCTTTATCTTTAGAAAACAAAGGTGAATCACATCTGATATGTTTTCTCAAATTACATTTCTGCTTTGGATTTACATTTCTTTTATCTGACCATGTTCATGGTTGTGACTCTTTCTCCTGTTTCTCAAGGTTATTCTTCAGCATGTTACATTGGGTTTTGGGATAGAGAATTTCAGCAAACTTGAAGAAGTAGTCAAAGGTTTCAAATATTTAAATCAAAGGTGGTACAAGAGATTTGGGAACTTCTGAAAAATAAAATATTGCATTCCATTTCAAGGAAAAGAAAAATGAGAGCAACTTGGGAAATATTTTTGGATGCACTGGGAGCACCCATGACTTTACTAAGAATTAAAAGAAACATCCATAGGACATGGAAGATGGGACAAATCACCAAAGAGTTGCATAGCAAGAAACTCATATTTGCAACAAGAAACTTAGAAAGACTGAAGCACAAATATAATTTAGATTCATTATGAACAAAAGCAACAAAAGAGTTTTTCATTACTTTGGTAATTAGAAAAAAAAGGAAAGAGAAGAAAAAACCCTCTATTAATATAGACTATAGTAAGAGCATTTTGAAAGCCCGACAGCATTTCCCCTTCCCTCTTTCTTACAATATAACAAAGAGAGTTAAAGCAGAGCCACTTAAAGCATATTTTAATGTCTTCTTCCTTTCCTGTGTTTAATTCATGTTTTGTTAAGAGCCACATTTCTTCTCCAAGGTCATTTCTATGGTCCTTTCTGTCTTTTGTGACCTTTACAAAAATATAGATGATAGCAATAGTGGCAGAGAACAGGAGAAGGGCAAACATTGTCCAAATGAGACAAAAAGAGAAAGGGCAATTACAGAGCAATCAATTTAATGTCAATATTGGACAATGCTACAGAACAGTGTTAATCAGCAGTCCTTTCAAAAATATTCACTGCTTAGCAGGAGTCAACATAAAAATAAATCATTCCAAGCCAACCTAATCACTCTCTTCCTTTTCCTTTTCCTCTTCCTCTTCCTTTTCCTTTCTCTTTACCCCCTTGATACTATAACCAGTTTAGTTGATTGTGCGAATGTGGTAGAATACTTTGTCTTTGATAATTTCTCCAAAGTAACCTAGTAGAGAAGCTGGCAAACAATATGGATTGGACTATATCATAATTAGATGGATACAGAAGTAATTGAGCAATCTTACCATTGAGTATCCTTATCAAGCTGGAAAAAGGTATTGAACAATGTATCTCAGGAGTCCATCTGGGGCCCTGTAATGTTCAGCAAATATTTATATTCAGTTAGGATAAAGGGATAGAAAATACAATCCTACTGGAATTTAAATCATCAAAGAACTAGAAGAATAAAAAATCTCCTTAGATAGCAGAGTAATGATTGAGGAAAACTTTGAAAAGCTAGAGCATTCTGCAAAATCTAGCAAGATTAATTTCAACAGGCACAAATGCAATTCCTTCACTTGGATAGGGAAAATGTTTTAAGCATGAATATACGATGGAGAAGACCATATTGGGCAGCAGATCATGTGAAAAAGATTTCAGAGTCTTGTGGATCTTGAACTGATCATTAACCAAAAATGCAGTTGTAGCTGCATCAACGAATTATAATGACAACATAAAGAATGATCTTCACTCCTTTGGTTTTTGTACTGGTCAAACCCTACATGCAATTCTGTATCTACATCTGATTACTGAATTTTAGGAAAGACATTGACAAACTGGAGTGTGTCCAGAGGAGACCACCTAAGATGATATAGGATCTGGAAGGGAGGAGGGAATCTCATAAGGAACAGCGGTAAATGTTGGCTATTTTGTTTTATTTCTTTTTCTATGTTTATTAAATTTCTATGCTGCTCATATCCCCTACAAGGTGCCTCTTGTAAGGGAGATAGGTGTCATATGTATAAAGATATATAAGAAAAAACTAATAATAATGTCTGCAAGCACCTAAAAATTGTCATGTAGAAGACAGAGCAGACTTGTTCTGTGTTGTTGCAGAAAACAAGACAAGAAAGAATGGGTTCAAATTTTGAAGAAAACATTTTGATTGTACATGAGGAAGAATTTTTTCTCTTCAGTAGGGGAACAGAAGATGGTAGATGTTCTTTCATTGGAAGATTTTAAGTAGAGGATGGCATCTGTCTAGATTCTTGTAATACTGAAATCCTGCAAAGTTGAACTATATTATCTCCAAGATACTTTACAAGTCTTAAATTTCCATAACACTATTTGTCTGCACATTTTTTTTTAAATCCAGGTTCTAAAATATCAACTATATAAAGTTTCATGTCCAAATGTGGAATGAAAATGCCAATATTTTTTGCAAAATATAATACCCCCGATGCCTACAAAACATTTAATTCTGTTCTTCAGGAGACCTAGAGCCACAAACATCAGCCTTTAACCTTTCCTCTCTTGAAAATCATTGAAATTCCTCCAAAGGTGGCATAATTTGAATTGCATTTTATATTACACTGTGTGTTAAGGTCAGAAAATTCAATGGGAACTTTCATAGTTTGGGAAATTGAACCCTGAAATGCTGGTTAAGCCAGCTCATTGCAAGGCACAGTACTTGTGATAGTAACTTTGTCAATGTCAGGCATGAAAGACCAGGGCCACATGTTAAATTCAAATTAAACTGATTTATTGCTCATGCCTATGCACAGGAATCTAATCAATTAATGGTTAGCGCCATTTTGGCACTTAATGGATTTCAAGACAGGTAGATTTAGTCCACTTATGGCTATGTAGAGACTCTAGGCTGATTCCTTTTTTGATTTCACCCCCAATTTCTGCCACTCCTTGTTCTAAATCAAGTATATTTATTCCAACCAAGGAGTTCATCAAATTGCTTTATTTTTCTAATCACAGTGGAATGCTTTGGTTACTATGGAATACATGCACTGATGAAATGTGTGCCATGGCATGTGATATTGGAATGTATTTGCCCTCAAATAATACACATTATGATAGATTTAAAAAATCAGAGTAACCCATAATGCATGGCAAAGGAGGAGGAGAAAGCATGTCCATTCCTTAGGTTAGGGCTGAATTTCCAGTGTTCTATGCCCATAGAAGTATACATTAAACATGGGTGAGAATTTCTGGATATAAATTGAAATGCAGTCACATATCAAAATCCATATTTTTCTTATTTTTATAATGCAGCTATTTTATTAAAATGCATAAATAAAAGGAAAGTGCAAACATAAATGTATACATTTATAAAATGTTCTAGTTTGTTATATTACCCATAATTGCTTGCCAAAAAAAATATACAACAGGGGAAGAAATACAGATAAAGTTGCAATCTTTATACATCCTCTGCAAATATATTTCGGGTGTTGTTGTTTTTTTTAAAATTAGTTAAACATTTAGTTTTAAATTACCTCTTCTAAAAGAAATGTTCCTTGGCAAAGGCTTTCTAAGCTGACATACCATCATGTTCAACAACAGTCTGCTCATTGAGATCTGCAAATGTAAATGCATTTAAATTTAACCAACTACTTAATTCATAAATCAGTGAAGTATTTAACAGATTGACAGCCAAATGATTAAGATAAATATCTGTCAACAAATATCTTTGTTCATATCTATCCTACTACAGAATGATAATACAACCAGGCCAATTCTACCTAAACATATATCCTTCCTACATATTTACCCCTGCTGCTAAGACTCAGAGAAACACTGCAAGACTGAATGGAGAGCACATAACCATTGTAGATGGGTTCATGCTCCTGAAAGAAGTTAAACAACTCAAATAGTAAGATTTCATCCAGCTATCTATGTGGTTGCTGGGAGTCAAAGGCAACTGGACGGCATATAATAAATCAATCAATCAATCAATCAATCAATCAATCAATCAATATGCCATTGAAAAAAGCCATGCAAGTTGAAATCTACCAGGGTCTTGGATAGATATTTGTGCTATAGGATAATTAGAACTACTGAAGAAAGGTTATTGATTCAACCACAGTCAGAGCCCATCATGGTCTGATCTGATATTAATTCTGCCTTCTCTGTCACACCTTTCTAGTGTGCACTGAAACCCGAGAATGACAATTGGGCTCTTTTCTTCCTTTTGACCTAAAGCAGCATCATTAAAGTCTCTCCTCATTACACTTATCCTGAACAATGATGTACTGTATGTATGATTCCAGAAGACCCTATAAGTTCCTAGTCAGGAAACAGACTACTTCATCAAATGTCTTCACATAAATATTATGAAGAAAAATACCTAAAAAGATGGCTTGTTTGTTCATTTGCTAAAGCATGTGGTGCTCTCAGGAAAAGAAAGTTGAAAGGACTCTATTTGACCCAGTGGTGGGATTCAGCCAGTTCACACCAGTTCAGCAGAACCGGTAGCTAATTTTTTGTTGCCCAGGCCCAGAATGGACTTCTGGAAGCAGCATCCACACAGAGAATCGGTTGGTCACATATTTGAATCCCACTACTGGTTTGACCTAATGAAGAGACTTATACCAATGATGGCATTTCATCCAATCTATCCAATTTATGCAGATTGACTCTTCATTAGGTTGGATGGACTTTCCTCCTATTGGTTTTGGATTTATCAAACTGTTATTCTTGATTGATGTGGAAACTATCATCCAGAATAATAATGTTTTCTTAGTTATAAACTGGTTCTAAAGCAACAAAATTGACTTTAAGGGTGTTTAAAGAAGTGGTCTAATTACATGAGGAGATATGTTGTGGGGTAATTCAGCTGACCTCCATAACTATATCTAACAGAGAGGGGGAAGGTATAATCTCCTGTTTTATATGACTTTGGCACATCAACTGCAATTTAATCACGTCAGCCCTTCAAAGTAGTGAAGGTTGGACAGAAATCAAAACCATGAGTACTAATACAACTTTTATTGTTATATTAAAATAACAGAATCTCATAAGTCCAAAAACACATCCTTCTCCCCTGCTTTTCCTTTTCAGAGAACTAACAAAGATGCCTTTTGAGATGCTTTTTATAAACCCATTCTTTCTTTGGATCCAGATTTCTCATATCAGACCATTGTCTAGGCTTTGGGTCTTTCTCCTGTCTTCCAAAGTTATTCTGATAGCCCATTACATATACACATAAACACACACACACACACACACACACACAGAGAGAGAGAGAGAGAGAGAGAGAGAGAGAGAGAGAGAGAGAGAGAGAGAGAGAGAGAGAGAGAGAGAGGGGGGGGGGGGGGGGGGGGGGGGGGGGGGGGGGGGGGGGGGGGGGGGGGGGGGGGGGGGGGGGAACGGACGGACAGAGACAGAGACAGAGACAGAGACAGAGACAGAGATGTATTCATACTTTTACCTCTTACAACATTTCTTGAATGGCTCTAAGGATTTTGTGTTTGTTGTAGTATTTGAGGAAACAAATATAAATAATTCTTTCAACATCCCCGCTCCTCTCATCAGGTAGATGTGAGAAAGTCTTATTGTAAACAAACATTACCAGGTAATTGTGAAGGGGATATCATGGACCCCATGTAGTGCCCACCTTCACTTCCAAATGCTGAATAATTTTCTGTACATTTGGTTTTGACCAAGGTCATGAAAGGCTGTGACAGAATAGGAAAATTATTCCTGCCTCTAAATAAGGTGACCAATAACTTGACCAATATAAAACTAGGGTGGAATCTTGGAATCAAGAGGGACCAACTCCCTAATGACAGTTTTTTGCTTATGTGATTTGTGTGTGCATATGTCACTCTGTTTAATAGATCTGATATTCCTTACAAAAACGGTACAGTGCACAAAACCCAAGAGAGCTGGAAGAAGGTTAACAGTGTTTTAGACTGAGGATACAAGAAGTTAGATTGAAAGAATGCAACTGCTTTATGATCAAGGGTAAGTACTGTTGATAATGGAATAGCTCACCTTTGCAGCAGCTTAAAAGTCACTGAAATGGGAGAAAACCACATTAGTGAAGGAAAAGCAAAAGCTGGAATCTAATCTCACTAAGGGGAACAGGTCATTTTTACTGTTGAACTATTTTCAATGCAAACAGTCATGTGCTACATATAATTTATTGATGCCATTGCTTTAAGAGCAAAAGGAAATAAGATTTTCATATTCTTCCACGATAAGAACTTCCACTGTATTGATCTTGAACTTCATGACTTTTCTACACACTTAATAAAGTTTATTATCTTTTTCCATTATAGCACCTCACATCAATAATAATAATATAAAAAATGTATTGTGCAATGGTATTCTTCGGGGTGGAGAATGGGGGAAAATATGTTTGAAGGATAGATTTTTTTAAAAAATGTTTCTTTTTATGTGACTGTCAGAACTGGAGCAAGAATAATCCTTTGAACAGTCTTTATTGCACTGAGAAGCAGTAGATTAAAGCATAATCATTATCTAATCAATATCATCAAGACTGCTCTTTAATTTACTGATGTACAGTAATTATCAGCAGGTGCTACAGATAGATATTTTCAACACTGGTGGGTTAACAAGTCTTTCAAAACAGCCTAAGGAAATTGAAAGCCTTTCCAATATCTGGCATCGGCTTTACTTTAGTAAGTGCTGATAAAGTTTCCAATTTAAATATAAAAGGGAAATTAACAAAAGGACATGACTTGGATTAGGTAGAAATGGATAAAAAGAGCTCATTCAATTCAGGAAACATCGGAATATGCTTCAAGCTCCCGCAATGATTTGTGCCTTCCTAGGGCCATATGGAAATATTCAGACAAATGACAGAAACACATTTTTTAGGCATCATATTACAGCAAATATTTGCCACTTAGCACCTCTGAGTGATTTAGCATTTCCATAATTCAATTTTTCAGTGCAATTAGATAAAATGGTTGTTTTGGAAAACTGGCATAATACTGAGACATATTCACATTTGCCAGGGTTTTTTTTGGGTTTTTTTTTTTGCAAAGTCAGAACAAAAGAGAGAAGGAAGGGAAAGGCTGCAATCACATACATAAAACCAGTCACATTTTTTTTTTCTTCCCATGTGATTCCTTCTTCATGGCCAGATTCTCGGAAAGATCTAAACAAACAGACTCATGAATAATAATAATAAAAAAAACCACAGCAGAGCAATAGATGTACAAGTTTAACCATCCATTGCATGTATTTCTCTCTCCCATCTCCATCTTTTTACTTTATGACAAACTTGGCCTTTCAGTTCCTATATACAACTTTATTTTCTCAGTCTCTTTAACCCACCTACTGCTTACATTTGAAGCATCACTCTCTTCCAATCATGGACTCACAATGCAAATACTCTCTGGGGCTCCAATCCTCCAGCCTAGCCTTGGCTGTATTCTCTCTCAAATGCTCTGATTATTAAACTACATTGGACTGTGGCTGGGGAGATCTGGATTAAAATCTATTACTATGAAATTCACCAGGAATCAGCCTTTTCAAATAGCAAAGTCAGGGGCAAGGACACAACTAACGAAAAGAAGGACTAGGGGTGACATGATATTCCAATTATTCCCGTATTTGAGGAGCTGCCATAGAGAAGAAGAGGGCAACTTATTTTCCAAAGCACCAGAAGGCAAGACAAAAAACAATGGGGATGGAAATTAATCAAGGAGTGAAGCAATCTGGAATTAAGGAGAAACTTCCTAACAGTGAGGACAATTATCCATTGGAACAGCTTGTCTTCAGAAGTTGTGGGTGCTTCATCACTGTGGTTTTTAAGAGAAGACTGAACAGCCACTTGTCTCAAATTGTATAGGATCTCCTGCTTGAGCAAGGGGTTGGACTGGAAGACCTCCAAGGTCCCTTCCAGCTCTACTCTGATTGATTGATTGATTAACTGACTTTGTAGTACCAACAACATGGACTTTTTGTATTGTTGTACTTGATAAGCAGTATGGGTTTTCTAGTATTTTAATTTGTCTTATTGTTATCTCTTTTAAATGTAATGCAGAAAGCATTTTACTCTGTTAGTACTGATCGGGTGATTCTCAATTGCAAGATAAACTAGCTTTGCTCTCCAGGCTAGGCTAGGCTAGGCTAGAAGTGTGTTTGTCTTAACAGGATGTCCATAGTTTGTCTTTTGATTAGACAGAGAACTCTTCAATGTTAATTGACATCTGGTTTGTCTCTTTGTGGACTCTAAACTTCTGACATTTTTTCTCATTAACATTCTAAATTCTCTGCCCACAAGTCCTGAAAGTTAAATGATCATACTAAGAATATTATGGGTTAGCATGCACTGATACATAGTAACTGGCTTATGACTCAAATTATGTTGATCAATGAGAGAAAACATTCCAAACCCAATATGCTTGAACTGTGTATAAAATCATTTCTCCCTTCCTAAAGGTGTTCCACCTTGTACCTGTGGGAGACCTATCCTTTACTTATCTATCTAGGGTATTTATCTATTTTTTTCTAGTTCAAATGCTATTTTGGCCAGGGGCACACCAGGCTTAAGAATCTCATCATGATTTATGGCCAACAAGGCATTCTCTTTATTTTTGTAAGGTAGAATAACAGAAATTTGAATTATTAGAATTTCTCTACACCTTATATTATACCAAAGAAAATGAAAGTGGGATTACTTTAAATTTCTTTCTGATCCTTCCTCCTTTTCCAGGACTAAGTTATCTTTTCTGATCTTCTTCCCTCATTTAATACTTTACTCATTCCTTCCTTATTCTGAAGAGCAAGTCTAGATTACTTCATAGTGATGATTCTGGCCCTACTGCACATAATTGATGCTATGAGGATGAAAGGTAAGCTGATAACCTTATAACTGAAATAGAAATTAAACTCCCTCATCGGTCTCCATTTCCAAGCATTAACAGAAAAATGTAGATAAATGGATTTTTTTAAAAAAGAATTAGGAAGCCATGCATACAAAAAAGTTTTCTAACTGCACTGCTCTCTACTTTCATTAGTTACCAAATTTGAGTTGTAGACATCCTTTTCCCATTTTTTTTGAGCCAAGAGTCGTGCAGTTGCTAATTTACCAGCCTTGAAGGTTTCTGCCATTTGTCCTTGGTTTTAAAAATAAACAAGGTGTCTGACATTAAAATCAGAGATCTCATTTCATCATGTTCAAATCTCACATTAGTCATTTTGAACTCTTGGGAAAAAATGCAGGATTGAGCAGCTTGCCTTCCTATCTGCTGATCCATCTACCCTCCTATCCAGGAATCCATTTTTATAATGCTCTTGTTATATATCAGAGAGCTTTGGGGGACTCCTTGATGGCAGTCCTTGGGTTATGAACATTCATTTAGTGACTGTTTAAAGTTACAATGGCATTGAACAAGGGGAATTTACTGTACATTGGGTCTTTAGAGTTCTGGCTGTTGCAGCATCCCCGTCGCGTGATCACAATCTTGGCACTTGGTACCAGTGAAGTCACAGTGAGCCACAGTCACATTGATTCTGATTTTCGACATTCCCTGCTGGCTTCCAACAAGTGAAGTCAATGGGAAAACTGGAAGGAGTCAGAAATCATGATTATATGACATCCTCATGTGATCAACAGGACCGCCAGAGTTTCCACCCCTAAGTGATGCATCCCACTTTACAACTGTATTGCTTGGTGATGGAGTTCCTGGTGCCCAATTGTCATAACCTGAGGAAGAAAGGCATAAAACCGATATGTGAATGCTTCCTATATTCTGTGCTATGACTATCTCTGAACGATGACTATGGTAATCCTAGTATCATGGTTGCTGTTATTACTACTACCTATTACTCTAATACAATTACCAATATACTATTCTCTAGCTCAGGGGTGTCAAACTGCCGGCCTGTGGGCCGGTTGCATCATCCTGAGGCCGTGCCCACCCCAGCTCCGGCAATGCAAAAAAAGTAGCAATATGTCATGACACGTCACATGACACAGCAAGTTTGACACCCGTGCTCTAACTGTTACACTAATATGCATAAATGTTTCCTTCTTAAGCCTATTCTGTCTTAAGACCCCTGTCTCTGAGATTCGTCTTCTTTTTCTGTTAATAGCCAGCATGTAGAGCTCTTGCATCTTCTTTATGTTGTGCTTTCTCCTGCTGGGCTGCTATACTTCCTTTCCTCTCTTTTAGACCTGTCTACTCCTTCTGTAGGAAAAAAAACCCCAAAACACCTCCATCCTCCTCCATCCTCCCCCCTCTTCCTGTGTTAAGGTTTCAGCTTTATTGGTAAATCTACTGTGCTGAGGCTGAGAGGAAAGGCTCCAATGGGAGAGAAAAAAGGCACAGCACAGACCCCTTCCACAAGAATTTTTATTTTGGCACAGTATTACTTATGAATTACCCAATGTGTCAGGGCCCATACCATTGGGAAATGGACTCACAGTCACAAAGCTTCATTGTTGTTTCTCCCGAGTCAGCTATAATAAATACTGTTCTCTGTTAGATGGAAGGCACCAGTCCTAATTTTTCTTGGCAAAACAAGTTTAAGGCAACTCAGATCACCTTTCTCGTGAATTTTTTTTTTTTTTTTTTAAAGATGATATTTAAAATCCAGAATTTAAAACAGCTAAGAGATTTGTTTTTGTGAATGACAGTCCCCTCCTTTAATTAGTTCCATTTAAGCAGTTTCTCAACAACTGCAACATCACGGGGAACCCATTCAATAATTCAACATCTCAGAGCCTTTACAGTTTGCAACCTCTGCCACCCTTTTTATGGCCCCAATGAAAATGTTCCGATGTTCTGTCTTTCCCAATATTTCAAAGGAGCTGTAAGTGCTAACACTTAATGAATGACAAGCAAGGGCTGCTTCTATCTGCTCCCCATTAGCCTTCATTAATGTAACAATACCCATCTGAAAAGTGCTTTTGAGAGGGGGACGACAACATTTATTTGTGCTTATTTGACAGACTTCTTTAGCATTTTGCCCTTTCTTTCATTGTTCCAGCTGAGTAATAAAAGAAGACCTAGCCAATGTTCCCCTCTACTTCACAACTTGGAAATAATAATATTTCACTGAAGATGCAGGGGCAGCTTAATTCTGTTTACAAGGAATATTTGCTGATTTTTGATTTTCTGTTTGAGGGAAACTAACATCTCAGGAAGCGTAAAGAAAAAAAATATTTCTGTTATAAAAGCTTAATATCAAGGTTGGACCTAGCCTATTATATATACTGTATATTCCTCTGATTGTTACCCATCTCAAGACCCATCTTGATTATTTATTTATTTCTGTGACTACACATTTGGCTTCTGTATAAGTCACAAACTTTAAAGATATGATATTAAAATAGAACTCTCTATGTGTATGTGCGTGTGTGCATCAGAGAGAAACAAAATTTAGAAATCAACTTAGAATATAAAAATATCAGTGGCACTATCAACAAGACTGAGGGTAAACTTTTCCTTGAGATAAGATTTCCAGGAATTCTGATAAATAAAGAAGTGGTCTACCTCATAAATTTAATATCCTTAAGGGCCAACAGTCCCTAACTGATTTGCCACACCTGTTAAGACAATCTTTTTACTTCTGCCCCTGCTGTCTACTTCTCTTGGTAAACTATTCATGCCCAGGCAGAATAACTTGAAAGAAACTTAAAGTTCAAGCAGACGTGAATGGGGGAGAATACAATATTGTTCCTGACACATTTAGCTACTGGTTTTCTTGGATGCAATCAGGCTTCTCTGATTGTTGTTATCATTAAAGAAGTATAGGTGTTTTGCTTTAAGTACTAAACTTTTCATTATGTTTAATTCATTCAAATGTTCAGTTGATACATGAGAGGTTCATGTCATGTCATGTCATGTCCTTCCTTCCTTCCTTCCTTCCTTTCTTCCTTTCTTCCATGTAAATCTGGAAAGAAATGGGCTATGTATTAAGATATAACACAAAGTTTTTCATTCTAGGAATTTTTTTCTCCATTCTGAAAATTTTAATAAAATTTAATAGATTTTCTCATTATTATATGAAAAGTCTACATCAATTCAAAGTTTCATGATAAACTTTTTTTTTTTTAAAAAAAAAAATCCTGTGGAGTCCAATGATTCAAAACTCCAATGATTATTTTGTTAGCCACTCAGAGTCACGGTAACAGTGAGATGGGTGGCATATAAATTTAATAAATAAATAAATAAATAACACAGCTTTGTCTTTACATAAGTTTTACTCAAGGTATTTACAACAGTCTTACACCTGCCCTTTTAGGGTGATTATGAATGTTTAACTGCACAACTGTATTTTGTATTAGAATATTATTAAAAACATTAATATAGTATACAATTATTCCTTTTTGCATGCTTTTTTTAAAATAGATGTTTCCTCCAAACAATATTGTGTCTCTGGACCAAGTCTAAACTAAAAAACAAAACAAAACAAAACAAAAACACAAGAGAATTCTTCCAAACAATGCTTGCAATGCGTCTAAACATTGCAAACTGGATTCACTGTTTTGGCCTGAAGGAATAAATCAAAATGGGTTGCTGGTTCAAGCTTGCTGACCAATTGTAGTTGAGGAAATTAAAGTGAATTACAAAATGATTTTAGTAAATGAAAAACAAAAAAGAAAACTTATAAATGAAATAAATTTAGTTTTCTAATTTTTTTAATCTAAAGAAGATTGTTACTATAATGGAAGAATATGGTTTTTGCCATATCACTTTTACTTCACATATGTTTTTGGAAAGTTCATATATTAGATTCACAGTGTTCTTCTTAATCTCATTATGAGTATGGTTGGAAAGATTACTTTAATATTAAGTTGACCAATCATTTAATACATTTGTAAAAAAAATAATTTTCTTTATTTAATATCAGGTTAATCAACCTAATATGTTGTTCACAAAAACCAATGCTATATTGATAACATATAGCATTCTTTCCCTTGACACCTCATTTTTCTAATATTCATCCAATAAGCCAGTATGATTCCTATTAAGGACAATCTAATTTATCTATTGGTAGGGAATGATAATTCTCTAAACATTTCATATTGCTCATAAAACCATTATTTGTTATCAGAGTTTAATACTTTTTATTCTTTTTCAACATCACCTACCATCCACAAATCTGCAATAACACTAATAAGTAGATCAATAACAAATGAATGAGTGAATAAATTGTAAAATTCACAGAATGCCAATTCTGTAGAGGGTAATAAAAAGTCACTTCTTCAATAAATACTCTTGAGTATCTGATTGCTATTTTGCTACAATCCCATTTATCACTTGTGATTTCCCATTACCTTTGGTGGGTCTTCTGAAAACTAATCAAAAACAGGATAATTATTATGCTCGGGTTTTAACTTGTCCAGTTGTTTTCAGATGTTCTGGAGATGACTATCAATCTTCCATAAGTACATAGGATACAAATAGCAAAAAAACTCCCTCCTCATGTTGTGGTGCCTAGCAACAGCAACATTGCTAATATATGGTAATTACCTTTATTTTTATGTGTTCAACAAAAGGAGCAGAACTTATAAAGCTATGTTGTTGAAGGTCAAGAGCTTATACACAGACTAATCAACTTTTCCAAATCAGTGCCTATTTTCTTAGATGTTCTACCTAGGCGTTATACTATAGAATAGAAGGAGACAAATTTCTGACCTTGAGGTGTTTGGGGCTACAATTCCTACAGCCCTTTGCCATCAACTATTACTGTGACTGATGGGAACTGAAATCCATACATCTGAAAGGCACCTGGTTGTTATAACAACAACAACAGCAGCA
>NW_015387821.1:362313-388422 GCF_001527695.2 Protobothrops mucrosquamatus | reverse complement strand
CACACACACACACAAAACCCCCACCTTCCCATCCCAACACTTCAAACTGGAAGAGAGAATCATTACAGTGAACATGCTCAGAAAGCACTGATGGAAGAAGGAATGGCAGCGAATAGTATAGAATAGAATGGAATATGCAGGAGGGTAAAATCCAAATTATAACAATGATTAGTAATAGATCACAAAGCTGATTTAGTCTTTCAGGCAATGAGCTATCTCCCATATGAACCTAGTTTTATTCCCCCCACCTCCATGGGCACTGCTTGGCTTTTCTCCATGATGTAAGAAGTCTGTGTAAGTACATATACTTGGCTATGACAGGGCTTCTTATCAACGGCATCAAGCTTATGGAATATAGTTCATTAGCAGATTAATTCTGCTCTCTGATACTCAATAGCAAAGAAAAGCAGATTTATTAAGAGCATTTCACCGATAATCTTGCTAAGTTCAAATATTTGTTGAGTTTTGCTGGGATTCAGCTTGTCTCATAGTTATTTCAGTATGTATTTTTGCTAAATATACATGTGCTGTAGATTTCATAAAATAGGTGTGGGCTTTCTGTATTTTTAATTAGTAGAATATATTTACCTTATGTTTAGCTCTTTATTTTAAACAATATAATTGTATTTAATTCCTTAAATACATAAATGCATGGTTGCCACCATTCCTATACAAACTTTTAAGTGTCACAATTGAGGATTCAGTTTCTGTAGTGAGTGACTTTTACCCATCCAAATCCCAGGGATGAGGAAGCCATAAAGAAGTACAGTGGCTATCTCTAGAGATTGTTGTCCATTTAGGTCATAGTAATGGTAGAGCTCACACTTGAATAAGGCACTGTAAATCCAGCCAACTTGATATTGAATAAATTGCTTAAAGAAACCAAGCTTTAACACAGTGCATGACCTTGGACAATGACATATAATTTCATGCAAGGAAATAAAGTACTTTCAAAGCTGTTTAGTAACATTTACCATCATGATAGAGATAGAAAAATTTGTGCCTCTCAAATTGGTTAAAAAAATGAAATAATTTTCTATGCTGTCATGGCAATGTTCCCAAAGAAAGAAGTACACATGTAAATTGACAACATTTGATGTCCTTGTACTTATTGTTATGACAGCTTGAAACTTGCAATCCTAAATTATAAAACTGCTTAAGTATGGGAAGGAAGGAAGGAAGGAAGGAAGGAAAGAAGGAAGGAAGGAAGGAAGGAAGGAAGGAAGGAAGGAAGGAAGGAAGGAAGGAAGGAAGGAAATAAATAAATAAGGGACAAACCAGATGGGGATATCTCACTCTGACTGAAGTCACTGAGAACAAACACAGTATGTGTTTAATTCACCTATAAAAATGGGGCAGTTAAAAAGCTTCTTCAGTACCTGATCATTCCTATTTGTAGTGATGAGACAGCTCAATACTGAAAAACCTAGAAGCTGATTCAAATCTTTAATAATAAATCAAAGAGTAAACTGAAGAGTATAGTTAGTACTACCTCCAAAATCAAAGTGGGTTGATTTAAATTTGAATTGACTGGCACTGAGAGGCTTCAAGGCTCATTTTGAGCTTCCTGGCACATATTCAGGTCAGAAAGATTAGACCACCATCTGTACATCCATCTAGATTTGAAATGGGAAAAGAAGCTTCTCCACTGTGATAAGCATATCTCTAAAGGCTTGGCCTGGAGTTAGACTCACCATTAGGAACAAAAGTAGCAGAGCTCTGGGACAAGGTCTTGCTTTTCTGGACATTCCACATAATTATTCCGCCCTCTTGCAGGTCTCTTACCGGTATCTAGTGATTGTGGCATCTAAATCCTTTCAGCTATTTTGGTGGGGTTCTTTCTAACTCTTTATTCCATTGAACTAGGAACTGCTTCTTCAGAATCCTTCTTTCTGGAGTTACAAATGATCTAGAACAGGAGTCCCCAATCCCTGTCCATGGACCACTACCAGGCCGCAACATGCCAGTAACTGGTCCGCACAAACAAGCAAAGCCCCATCCGTGGGATGCAGGCAGCACCCAAAACCATGCACCCTCTGTTCTGCGGAAAAACCTCTCTCCACAGAACCAGTCCCTGGTGTCCAAAAGGTTGGGGACCTCTGATCTAGAGGTCATGGTATAGGAACCTCAAGAATTACAATTTTCAAAGCCTTCCTTGTCACAGTGCTCTGCTCAACATCTTCCTGGACAATGGGTAAGAGGAGGAAATGGTAAGCTTCTGTTCCTCAGAAGAGCAAAATAAATGCATGAATGAGCTTGGGAGAAAGAGATGTCTCCTTTCATTCCTGGGACACATTTTCCCATTTATGTATTCTTCATTGGAAATATGTTGACCATCTGGGCTGCATGGGATTGACTTAGATATCAATTAAACTACATACATTATACTGATTGTTGAAAAACTGGTTGTAGATAGACTACAAAGACAATGTTTGAACTATGAACCAAGTTGCTAATCAAGCTTCTCATTGTTACTATACTAGTTTTGCCTTTTGAAATCAGAAGCTCTGCTAATGGCAAATAATTCTGCTATATTTCTATTCTATTCTCCAGTCCATTGTGGCAAAGAAATGGATCAAAATGCACACCAGAAAAATGATGCAAAAAACATGCAGACATTGGGAACAGGACTTCTTACAGCTGATAATAGTTGTATGGACATACTCTAACAGTATGGGAAATACTAAACAAAATTTCAAAATATGAATTGAAGAAAATATTTTAAAAATATGAAGAGCAACTATGTACATCAGACAAATTTAAAACACTGTCATTTCTAACCTGCTATAAGAAGCATTTGCAAACTAATTTCTCAAAAGCCAACTAATAAATAAATCTTAGCAACATGGCACCATGAAGCAACAACTAATGAAATTTAAACAGGAGGGGAAGGAGAGATGAGAGGAGAGTGAATGACTTCTATATACAAAATTCCTTATAATACATAAATATTATTTGTATTGTTTTTTTATAGAAAAGAAGAAAAAAAATGATGGTTTTCAATTTCAAAGGATCAGAGAGGGAAATCTAGCATTTTCAGATTGAAGCGGTGGGTACATCATCAAACCAGCTTAGTTCCATGTTAGAATTTGAAGTAGGTAATTACTAGTTTCCATGCTTGAAATAGCGGACAGTGCCTGAACTGGAGGAGAATGAGATAAAATATGAAATTGCAAATCTGGATTCATGTTATATTTCTCAGAAATTTGCTTCATTTTTTTTCTTTAGAAAAAGACAAAACAGAATAGGGCAGATTATCCAGCTGCCCATCCAAATGATTATGTAAAAAGTAGAAAATGTATTAGGGGATCATATAAATAAATAATAAATTAAAAGTAACAGTTCTGTTACCCGAGTCCCAACAATTGCTTGATACTGTACATGGGATGGGGGCTAGTGGGGAAGGTTCCATATTTCCTGCCAAGTCTACAGTATGCCTCATCTGGTGGGGGTAGTCATGATCTTCAGGTGCCACTTGCTCATAGTTTCTTTGCCTTCAAAAAGAATAATTTATGCCATTTCATAAAAAACTAACTAATTAACAGCAAGATTGTTTCAGGGGATTTTTTCCCCTTTCCCTACTATTGCAGTCCAAACCTTTGAAGACTCTCTGCAGGTAAGAGGGGTGAGAAAGGAGTGATCTAAGCTATCTTTGGCTCATCAGATAATGAACAACAGAGGGAGATGTGTGGTTAAAAAATGTGAATCATTAAACATCACCCTATACAATATTCTCTCTCTCTCTCTCTCTCTCTCTCTCTCTCTCTCTCTCTCTCTCTCTCTCTCTCTCTCTCTCTCTCTCTCTCTCTCTCTCTCTCTCTCTCTCTCTCTCTCATTTATCTATCTTTTATATTGGCCTATCATCCATCTATCCATCTATCCATCTATCCATCTATCCATCTATCCATCCATCCATCCATCCATCCATCCATCCATCCATCCATCCATCCATCCATCCATCCATCCATCCATCCATCCATCCATCTATCTATCTATCTATCTATCTATCTATCTATCTATCTATCTATCTATCTATCATCTATCTATCGTTTATCATTATCATCTATCTCTTCACTAAAAGCAGCATGAGGAAATCAGTTGATTGGATGTACCATTCATATCATCTCCACATATATTCCACTGTAAGCATATTCTTTCTCATTTCTTCCATTGAGCTTTTCTTTAAAAAGAAAAAAAAAAACTGCTTGAAAAGTTTGCATTTAAATACTTACATCTAAATATCTATAAGACATACTTTATTTCAAAATAGAATGTGTGTGTGTGTTGTAGAAACATACACAATTGTAGACTGAAAATGCTTGTTTGAAACTCTTTAAAGCAGAGGCCCCCAACCTTTTGGGCACCAAGGACCAGTTCTGTGGAGAAAGATTTTTCCGCAGACCAGAAGGGGCAAGTTTCATGTGCTGCCTACATCTAGTGGATGGGGCTTCACTTGTTTGCGTGGCCCAGTTGCTGGTATGCCGCAGCCCGGTGCCAGTCCATGGACTGGGGGTTGGGGACCCCTGCTTTAAAGCACCATGTGATTACTCAGGAAAAAAATATTGCTGCTAAAAAGAGTTGCAAACTAGTGGTAGGCTTGTACCCTTGTCTGAGATGGAATATAGACCTGAAACTAAATCTGTTGTGCCTACAGATAAAATAAGATCTGAACAGTAAGATCAAGGCATGATTACAGTTACATAAAATAGCAATGCTAGGCATCCTATGATAAACTTTGAGCCATCCTGATCATGATAGTATTATATCTGCAATCAAAATGACAAAGAACATTACTTCCCTATTCTGGGAAAATATAGCTTCCAATGTAAACAACTTGGTATTCTCCAGAAGTTTTGGATTTCTATTCCTATTAGCTCCATCCTGAAGGCATAATGATAAGGGATTGTGAAAGTTTTCACCCCAAACTTCTGGAAGGTGTGAAATTGCCTAATTTAATCCTCAACTGGATCATTTGGATAAGGCTGCTGGAAAAGCCAGATTGTTCAAGAAGTCCAGAGGTCAAAACTGTCACCTTGAATTTTGCTCAGGATCAACTTGTTAACTGGTTTCTGCCTCAGGCAGATACATTTATGAAGGTAATCATGCCCCACTCTTCTCTATATTAGCATACCTGAACAAATCTATAATGCTTTTACAAGAAAATAGGATTTTTGTTCTGTGATTCCAATTGTCAATCATCTTATACCCAAAGTGGGAGATTGTCTTAGTCATCACTGTTTTACTCTGCAGGAATAGTACCATCGAAGCTGAAAAATAAAAACCTCTTGAATGTTAAGAAATATGAATACATTGCAGTGGTTAAATTTAGTAACTGTCAAAATTGTCTGCTGGCCTTGCATTGTCTGGGTGAAATAAAGTAAATTTTCGGAAAAAAAGAAGAAGGAAATTGGAAGGGGAGGCATTGAAGATAACTAAACAATTTGTCAAAGGATAAACATTGTTTTTCAATTAAAGGGAGGGGTGAAAATTCAAACAGAGATCATCAGTATAATTTAAGACAAAACAGGATGCTTTATTGGTCTATGGAGATTCTCAGTCATCCAAGTCATGGTTGTCTCAAAGGTGCTTTTTCAAAAGGCAACTGGACTTTCTCTGTTTTTGTCCTTGAAGACATTTCACTTCTCATCCAAGAAGTTTCATCAGTTAGAATAAATGATTCCCAAGAATAAAGAGTGCTTTATTCTTCCAAATCTATATAAATAAAAATGTAAATGTTCGTTTGTTCAAAATCTTAAATCTCCGAAAGTTCTTCATCGATTGCTTTGAAATTTTGACATAACATTGCACTCGAATATGCACGTGTTTTTATATAACTATATTATATAGATGTCACACCTGTGACAGGTAAAAACATGCTTTTTTGAAAAATAGCACCATCTGTTGGACGTAAAAGTAACACATGATTTTACCAGATTGAGCCACAGCAATGCGTGGCTGGGTACAGCTAGTAATTAAATAAATGTGATAATAGATTCTGAATAGGCAGGTAAGAAGACAGCACACAAACACACACACACCAGAGAAGGAAATAGTTTGGGGAAATATTAAAAAAGCAGAATATATTTTCCCAAAAGAATAATAGAAAAATCTTAGGCAGAACACACACACCCAAGTCTCTCTACCCCACGCAGAAACCAGATATGTAGAAATGCAGATTTGATCATCCTTTCAGAAGGTTTGGAGCCAGGAAGCTTGGAGCTGATGGGATTAGAAAGACAAAAATCCCTAGAACCAACAACACCTCATCCAAAAACTCCAACACAGGATGTAGCCGTCAGCCACAGCCTCAGGGAAGCAGGACATGGCCTTTAGGGTATAATAGGATTAACCCACCACCATTAGAATACCAGAACCTCAGGTCAAAGTTCATGCCACAGGAATAACTCCAAACACAAAAGCCCAAGAAGGTATAAAAACGCATCACTCCCAGAAACATTGGTCAGCTGCTCCAGAGCCACATGTCTTGTGGTTCTGTTCTTCAATAAACTACAACCTTCTTTCTAAAGCAGTCTCCATTTTGTTTATCCCTGGCTTGGACTGGACCTTTATGAAGATTTTTCTTTCAACAGCGGCATCTCTTGCCCCATGAATGAAAGCTTGAGGCAAACTTGTGGAGCTACAGATAACACCAAAATGTTGCTGGGGATACCAATCCTCTAAGATACTGTTTTCAGTAACTTCAAATTTGATTCTCTCTTCTTTTTTTCTGGAGTTCACATAAAAAGTGAAGATTAAACAGTTTTTGACACATGCTCAACAACCCCAGCCTGTCATTTCCAGATGCTTTTGTCTTGCTGAAACTCCCATAGAACCCAAGCAAGCCCAGGTCCTAGTGATTTTGCATTACATGGTCTGGAAGATGGGACCATAGTTTCAGTTTCAGCTTCTGTCCATTTTTCATTTTCCAGGCCTTAAGTCTTACTTCGTCATAATTTTGAGGTCTCTTGTGGGGGTTATTAATTGGTTTTGTTTAATCTTCTCATGAAAATCCATGGATTTTATTTTTTTATTTTTTATTTTTTGGTATTTTTAATGAATAAGTTTTCTCTGCAGGTTTTTTTTTACCTTGTGTAAAAACAGTAACATATGTCTCAGTTTGTCCATCTGTCTACTTATTTATCTATGAAGTTAAAGTTTTATAGGAGCATTCCTGTTCTGAAGAACAATGACATTTTAGATGTCTCTTAATTTCCCAGAATAAAATCGGATATACTGGCTGTCAAATGTGAAACAAATACATTTCTTCCTGATACTTATCTTATAAGCCTAGCCACTCCAGGGCAATTACTGGGAAGCTATCACCCTATCAGAAAGCTTTATAGATCCTTCCCTAATGATACTTTTACACAGGTATCTAATTTGCAGTGAGCTGAATCCATGAATCTATAAGCTTCCATCCTTAATGCCAAACAGATAAATTATCTTGCATTTATTTCTTACTAGTTCTCATTTAAGCTGATGGAGAAAAAGTGCTTAGAAAATTTATTCAATGAGAAGTTTGAAGAATAAAAAAAAATCATGGGTGGATATGGGTGGAGTGAAAGGTCCTTGCAATTGCTTCACTGAAAGGAAAATGAGAGAGTGCCTCCTCTCTCTCCAGTGGTCTGCAGCCACTTTGGATTCTCATATCTCCACTAAACTCAAAGAAAGGTCTTCTCGGGGAGTGCCTCCCTTAAGTTTTTCCAATAGCAGTGCTACTTGTATAACTAAAGGAAGTCCTGTTTTTGAGAAAATGATGGACCTTTTTTCTTTCTTTCCCCTGGAGAAATTCACAGAAAATATTTATCCATAGATCTGCTGACATTCAAGACTGTGGGAGATCAAATTTGCAGTTCTTAAGCTTAATTGGCCATCTTTGAATCTAAATACTGCTGGTCTTCTTATTCTTGTGCCATATCCATTATCTGACGTTGGTGATCATGTTGGCGATCCTGTTTTTATCAGCAGCCGCACGAAAAAGTGCTGCTGAGTTTTGTCCAAACCAATCCCTTAGATTTTGAAGCCACGATGTTCTTCTTCTGCCTGGACCTCGTTTGCCTTCAATCTTTCCCTGGAGGATTAAATGGAGTATGACGTATTTTTCTGGATGTCGCATCACATGTCCGAAATATTCCAATTTTCGTTTTTTAATTGTTTTGATGATTTCCCTTGGCTTTCCCAGGAGGCTTATCACCTCATTTCCGATCTTGTCAACCCAGCTTATACGTAACAGCCACCTGTAGATCCACATTTCAAATGCTTCTAGTCTATTCAGGTGGCCTTCTGTCAGAGACCAACTCTCTACTCCATAGAGCAGGATAGAAAATACTGCTGGTGCCACCAATTAAACCTACTGGTGCCATTACTGTTATAAAGGAGCCAATGAGAGTACTTTGTCTAACTTGCTGTAGAAGATGAACTTTGACAAATGGAAAGCATGTAGGAACCATTACTGGAATATCAATAGACTTGGTCTGTTCATCATTATGCTTCATTTTTTAATAGTTCTATAATCCAACTTGCCAGTCATTTTCAGAAGAGAGTTAAGCAGGGAATCAGGCTATGTTCATCTGTGTGTCATTTTTCCCATTTAAAAAAGAAATAAATAAATTGTGCCGTTTTGTGACATTATAACGCTTGCTATAATGATCCCTTTGCAGGTTGAGCTTTCCTGATATGACCTATTGTGCTGACTTAAAAGGCAGAATGACATTTTCTAAAAGCCAGGAGAGGTTTATGATTAGGGGCAGAAAAAATAAGGAAGGAATAAAATTGAAAGCAGGCATGGCATTTACAAAGACTGCAAACAATAAGGATAGAGTAACATTTCACTTGTACATTAAGCAAGTAATGTTGCATCCCTGATATAACTTCAGAAGAAAAGCTGGATTTTGTTAAGAATAACTTCATTCAGGAACCTGGAATCAGTTGGCATAGAAGAAGCTGGAAAGGAACTTGATCACTGGTCCTGATGTAAGATGTATTGCTTTTTGCTATTTTTTTCAGCACTTGACTCACATCATAATGTGTTCATGTATTAGGAAGCTTTGAGTTTTATAGGCTCTGAATTTATGGCTATTCTGTGGATAGAATGTATTGTGGATCAAAGAGAAATGCCAGCTGGAAAGTAAAGAGTAAAACAATGGAAGGAACTCAAGTTTGGTGAAAAAATGGGCTGCAAAACTCAAATCAGATTTTGCCTGGAGGCAACTCTGAAGCAACTCATTAGACTTCCTTGTTTAGTAGAAATACAGAGAAAGGGCCCGTGTGAGATGGCTGCAACTTGTTTTAACAAGGTACTTTATTATAAGTGTTGTAAAAATATTGCAGGAGTTAAAATGTCCCCGAACACCACCAATTGCTCTTTTTAAGTGGGAAAAACATCTTCAGATCACTTTTATGTAATATCCAGCAAACAGACTATTTGCCTCACTCAGTACAGCAGTGGCACAATTTGCTTCATTAAGGTGGTTGAAGATGGCACCCCAGGGTGTTTCCAATAGGTGGAAGAAGATTCTGGGCTGTGTTTGTGTAACATATGGGCACATACTTCTTCGGTTGCTATCATAGTCTAAGGACACATGAAGAAGGACATGAGAAAAAAAATGCTGCAGCATTGCTTTGCTTACAGGGACATATTTGTTCACAATGCAGGTTTAAAGGCATGATTTGCCTGAAGCATCACCAGAATGACACATCTTTTCAAAACCTAATAAAGAATATATTTTATTCCTTTCTCATTCCACATCTCAGAATGCTTGAATTTGAATTCATCCAATAAATTAATATTCTGCCTAAAGATCTGACTGGGACATTTTTGGCAACATTTCTAAGAGTTAGGGAAATGCAAAAGAAAAAAAATCTTTTACAGCATGTGAAAATTCATGGACATTTCAGGAATGCCAGAAGCAGAGATTTCTTTCTTTCCCTTTTGCAAAACAATGAAAGCAGAGGCATTGCATTCCAATAGTGATATTCACTCTCCCTCCCTTGTCCTTTACAATGCTTTGTAGAAGAATATATCTTGAAATACTGTCCATCCAATAGCATCACTAGAAGTTGGGTAAGAGAGGGATGACTATCTTCAATATCTAAGGATGTTATAGAAGGGCTATATTTTCATCTATGGAACAAAGTTATGCATTGTGTCTTGACTCTGTATCATTTTATTATACACATTCACACATGCATACACACACCTACACACACATATACACACAAGCAGGAGATCAAATAGATTCCTGACCAACCTACCTGATGACTTTGTCATCCAAAAGGTGGAGGAAGGAAATAGACGTTAGGCCATACCTGACTTAATTCTAACTATTAGAGAAGAAGTGATAGAGGGAGTTAAAGTTGCTGGAACCTTGGGCAAAAGTGACCATGCCATACTGGAATTTAATATAATGCAATCAGTAGCAACAGAAAATAATCCAACCAGTGTCTTGAACTTCAAAAAAGTTGACTTTAATAAATTCAGAGAGAACCTAGAAAGATCCCATGGATGAAAATCCTAAAAGAGAAAACAACCCAAAAGCATAGCCTCTTTAGCCTCATAGATCTTTTCCAGTATAAGTTTACAGTTTAAATGTGATTGAGGCTTCTCCATTTTAACAATGGTTGAAGAGAAATCCTTTTTTTTTTTTTTTTTTTTAGTGGAGGCTACAATTGAAAAGTATCCACCCCCACAAATCCCACAGCTGGCTCAAATTATCTTTTCTCTTGAAAAATAGTTTGAAGGCCAAAACCATCTCATCTCCAAATAGTCAACAATTCCAATATTAACTTTTGACCAGTAGATGTCTTCAGTAAGCTAAAAAGGCTTTTTCAAATGCCATTTTTTCCTTTTTTCTATTTTTTAAAGAAAGAATGGAAAAAGAAATACTCTACCAATATAATACCGCTCCAAAAAAAAACCAATTTTTTCTGTACCTCAACGTGAATAGAGATAAAATATAGTCTTTAAAAAGGTTTTAATCTGTCCTTTTGTAAAATGCCTTTGTTCCCACACATACAAAAGCCGCTTTTAGACAAATTCAAGATAGATGGTGAATTGATAAAAAGACCATTTTTGTTTTGGAAGACGGGAATTTTTTGAAGCAAGTAAGAGATGGTGCTAAAGGACATATTAAAAGGATATATAATGTTTTATTAGAATTGGACTCAGAAACTGAATTAGTTAAAGATTGTATGATTAAATGGGCTCAAAATATAGGAGAAACAATACCTATGGACACTTGGGAGTTAATNTGGAAGAGCCCAATTCTGCCTACAATGGAAGACTGGAGATTGAAAGTTTCGAATCTTGCTGAAATGGCAAAGATTTCGGCTTATTTGAAGAACCATTCGAATGAACAATTTTTATCAATATGGAGAAGATGGATTGTTTATATTCAAAAGAAGCATAGAGTGGTAGAATACAATTTAGGTTTTTAGATTTTTTTATTTTGTTTACTCTCTCATCTTTTCATGTAGATTAAGATATTTTGTGGAGTTAGAGATATTAGTATTTGTTTATTTATATATGAATATTATCCTGGGATTAGGTTTGGGAAGTCCGGGGGGGTGGGGGATTTTACTTTTTATTGTGTTTATTCATGCTTATGATTGTTTTTTTATGATGAAAATCAATAAAATTTCTTTGGAAAAAAAAAGCCGCTTTTTCCAGACCCGGATCATCCACGGTGGGTCTATTGCGCTTAGATGTCAGTGTGACTTTTGGCTGGTGCAGCAGGGTGATAAAGATAATAATGATGATAAAGTTGGAAGGGACCTTGGAGGTCATCTAGTCCAACCCCCTGCTCAGGCAGGAAACCCTATACCATTTTGGACAAATGGCTGTCCAGTTTCTTCTTAAAAACTTCCAGTGTTGGTGCATTCACTGCTTCTGGAGGCAGGTTACTCCGTCGGCCCTAAGGAGATAGCTGGATACACAGGGGAAGCTGCCGCCCTCCCCTATCTACCAGCAAGCCTCCTCCTCAGTGGTCGCCCCTCCAGGGCGACTTTCGACCCCCTAGGGGGTCTACCGGCAAAGGAAACTCCGGACGGTGCGGAGACAAGTCTTCAAGCTGTCCGGCGTCGCCGCGTACCAGAACCGGAAGTCCTCATCTCATATCTTAATGTGCTTATGTATATGTGTGCTGGGAATCGCAGGATGAATTGTATATGTTCCCCTCTAGCAAGATGTCCAAGAAAAATGAAGAACTCTAAGAACTGAACAGATGGCAACATTCTGAAATATTCTCAATTTTTTCTCCCATAGGGAAATACTGAGATATTGTTTTCTACATTTTTTTCTCTGAACTTTCTTTCACAACATCACATTTGATGTAGTTTTGCTCAGCTTTGTGAAGATATCTTGCTGACAGATGGATAGGCAGGAACAACAGTCTCAAGTCCCTTCACACAATTTCTTTCTTACATTAGATGAGAAAGACTAAAAAGGAAGCTTGGTGTTGCAAAACATGATATTACTATCATTAAATGTGGCTGTAATCCTCTTTAGATATTTAACTTTTAATGGACTTTAAGTGAGTAGAGCATAAGGCTAGAATGCTGACTCCACTATTTCCCATTTTCTGTTGCGCTTCTGAAGGTAATTCATATTTGCACGCTTTTTATCTTTTCTCTTTCTCTTTCTTTTTCTGAGCTTAGTTTGTATTTTTACTCGTTTATTATTATTACTGTTTTTATTGCCTGTATCAATAAGATGGACGGCATAGAAATTTAATTAATAAATAATAAATACTATTGTAAATGAAATATTTAACCAGAAGAGAGCAGTATTAAGTCTGAGAGATATGAATATAATTACATGTTTTGCAATACATGCCTACATATATACATACATACATACATACATACATACATACATACATACATACATACATACATACAGCAGGACAAAGCAAAGAGAGGGAAGGTATTAGAAAGTTGAGAATCTATTAATGGTGGGAAGTAGTAGCTGTAGAAAATTACTGAACAGAGACTACATATGAACCCCAAACCATAGGTTGTGTAGTTCATTTTTTTTTTTTTTTTCACATTTGCAAAAGTATTTATTGATATAAAGTGCAATAGATAAATATATGTTGCTGTTTTAAAAGAACAAGAAACGGTAACTGAAAATTTTTTATGCAGAAACAATTGATATGCTTTTCTGGAAAAAAAAGGTATCATTGGCGTATAATTCAAGTCTGGAATCTGAATCTTTATTACATGCATGAATCATTAAATAGGCAAGTCATGCTTAGTAGTTCTTTAGGAACTGTAAGAAATGAAGTAATACAAACCTGGATCATTAATTTCTAACAAAAACAAGCCATTTTAATGGCTTCACGTTCAAAAATAATATTGTGCCTAGGTTTTGGTCTGCATTCTGAATATATCCTCTCTCAAGTATCAATTATTTGTATAGCTAATGCATTTGTATTAGGATATAGCTTTCTTTCTGAGCAATGTTTTTTTCAGCAAAATGTAAACATATCTATTCACTCATGTGCCTCATTTGTCAATATTGTGGCTATAAATTATTAAACTGTAATACAAAACAACATCACATTTATTACAGGAGAGGCTATTATACAGCTCTCAATTGGATCCAGAAAATTAAAAGAAAACTGCCTGATTTTGATCATTAGAATATTTGCATTACAGAGATTGATTAAGGAAAAGAGGAGCCTTGGGAGCAATGCAATTAGCTATGTCTGATGAACTTTTACACATTTCGAATTTCAAGCAGAATATGTTTAGTTTAAATGAAAATCAGCTTTTCCCAACTCAATACCCTCCTGCACATATGCTAGAACCATCATACAGTAAATATATGCCAGTTGCCAAGAGTCTGAATTTTGATCATGTGACCACTGGGATGCTGCAATGGTCATAAGTGTAAAAAATAGTCATAAGTCACTTTTTTCCAGTGCCGTTGTTACTGGAAAATTGTTACTAAGCAAATAGTTGTAAGTCAAGGACTATCCATGTTGAGGAACTTGGAAGATCTTGATTCCATTATTTTCTCCAGTTATTTGAAGTCTTGGATGATATCTGTTTTGTAGAAAAATTCCGTAATCTAGTTCAGGATGAAATAAAACAGACCTTTTGTCTGGTTTAATGATTTATAACACATCTCAACAATAATGTCACTACTATTTTCCCCTCTTTTTAAGTTTATTCAGTGCAGTGCCTTTCTTTTGAGGAAAGAAATAATAGTTGATTAAATTAAATGACTTTGTTTATTAGAATGGTCACTAAAGGAATGGTTGTTGAAGGCTACCTGTAGAACTGCAATAATTGGGGAGGATGTGCTTATTTGGAATTGCTGTGATGAAGACACATTTTTAGGATGAGATCCTAGGAATTGGGTATGCATTTATTTCGGTATAAGAAGAGATTAATCTTTTTTTTTCACTTTTGCTCCCTCTGTCCTTATTTAGACAGTTACTCTTGAATTGTAACAATGATTTATGTCTGTTACTTTCACATTCCTTCCCAACTCAACAGATGTGTTCTTACATTCAGTTTCAATTGTTAACATTTGAATATGACTTTTCTGAAGACAAATGTGTTTCAGGAAGAGAACTTGTACTTGTATGAGTCCCTGGTTAAAAATATAATTTGATAACTATTTTTACTCACATTGCGTTTCTGCCACACACACCTCTCAGTTCCAGGTGATACAATGCTGATTGTTTTGGTACATCAACCAATCATTGCATGAATGGGACTGAGATGATGCGCTTTCCATTGGAATATGGTGTGTACTACACAGACAATTTATTTTTATTATGGTGTATTATACTCGCAATAGTGATCATCCGTACACTACTCAAACTCTTTTTAAATAGTTATACAAGAAGCACACCAGTCATTACGTCTGGAAGAGGCTGACAGTGTCAATGAGCCATAACAACAAGCCTGCCAGACCAGAAAAAAAACAAATGGCCAGTTCTTTAATACTTCTAAAACAATTTTTGAAAGAAAGTTTTCATATTGATTTAGCAGTTGCTCTGTAGGTTCTTTGCTGGACAATGGGAATCTATTTTTTTCAGCCTCCCTTCTATTCAATTTGTTCAAATGTAATCTTGTTTCCTTAGAAACTTAAATCACAGTTTTAAATTAAATTAATCCATCTTCAGGTCTATAACTGAAATTGGATCTTGGCTGATCCATATGCCTTTAATAAATAGCATGTTCTTGCAGGGAGATAATAGATGCACAAATATGTAAAGAAAATATAATTTAAGATAAACACTGCTTGAAACTAAGAAGCTGGTGTGGAGGGGGGTAGAAGAAACAGGGAAAGTTTAATGTAGTACATCATATTTAAATCTGGATTACTGCTAAAAATGAAAATTAAAGAACAAGCCAAAAGTCATACTTATAAAAATATTCAAAGGAAATTAATATAGGAGAGAATAGAAAATGAATTCATTTTCAAAAGTGCATCCCATCCTACTTTCGCAATGCAGAATAATTTGTACTTAATATTTGTAAATTTACCCCAATCCACATTATAGTTATATTAGTCAGAAAGCATATGTTAGAAAAGTTTATTGTGGAAGTTTACAGTTTACTAACATCCCTACACAGAGGCTGAAAAAATGCATTCATTCTGGGTTACAAAGATGAGGTTTATGAATTATGATTCCTGATAGAATGAGCTGACTGAGTTGAAATTTGAAACTTAGCATGATTTACAAGTTTTTGAATGATGGCTGAATTCCAGATTGACTTAGTATGACATTTTCTCCTCTCTCTGCCATACATTATAGCAGACTGTTTTCTCACTGGACATTGTTACACACTTTGATCCTTGTTACAGTTTCTTGCTTATTGATTAATTTTATATGACAATAGTCCTGGCAATTGTGACGGCAAAGTTGGCAGAAAGAACAGTGACGAGGTATGTCACCTGAATGATGGATGATTTAATATGTGAATAAGAAGGAAAAAAATGATGAATGAGCACTCCTTGGCATTCTCTAAGCTTGGTTGTTTTCTTGCAGATGTTTCATTACCCAAACTAAGTAACATCATCAACGCTAGTAGGAAATAGGGTTTGCTTCCATTTTATATTCTAGTCACTTGCCCTGTCCTGTCAGTATTGGTAGGAGTGGTCCTAATGGTTCTTTGTTTACTCTTAGCTTGCTTGGCAGTTCCTTGATTAGAGTATTGTTTAGGTAATGAAACGTCTGCAAGAAAACAACCAAGTTTAGATAGCACCAAGGACCCCTCATTTCAAGCCTCAGCTACAAATATTCTCCTCTATCAAAATGATGAATGGGTTATATAAAGTTATCCTGAGCATGTGTCAGCAGCAGACATTTTAAATTTCTTTCAGTAAATAATTCAGTAAATAATCACATGTAGTTAATGGATATTTTTAGCCATGTAGAGTGAGAAAAACATGCAGACTATGCAGATCACAGAGACACAAAGTAATAATCAACTCTTTTTTTTTAAATATATTACCTGTTGGTATTATTTGTCTTTATGTTTATGTTTCTATAGATGTGGGTAACATGCATGCACATATCCCTAATACAAATGAACACAAAGGAAAGGGTAATAGATGGAGACAAATAAGAATTGTTTCATGTGGATAAACAGCATAGCTCCTGGAGTTACTAAAGATGGAGAGTAAAGAAAAGAGAAGAATAAAATGTAACCAAAGGCCTGATTGAACTAAAGGACAGTGATGCTGCAGGGAGAATGGAAAAGAAGCAAAGAAAAGGAGATGGCTGGGGAAAGAAAGCTAAGTAGATCAGAAGGTAATGATTAAATGTCTATGGAGATTCTCAGTCATCCAGGTCATGGTTGTCCCAAAAGGTGATTTTTCATCCAGAAGCTTCTTGAATGAGAAGTGAAACATTTTCAAGGAGAAACAAAGAAAGTCCAACTGCCTTTTGAAAAAGCACCTTTGCTATAATGGTGAAACAAACATAAATAGTCTGAATCTTTTATATTGCTTCTAGAATGAGACCAAGTTAGGCTGTAACCAAGAAAACAATGGCATGGATGATGTCCTACACCAGCAGATTTTAGAGATAATTAGACTTGTTTTCAATCATATCTAATTATGTCAGATTTTGGGGGTAGATATTTGGACAAAAATATATTAATATATGGGATTTGACATACAATAAAGCATTGCTGATATGCAAACCTGACGAATAGCATCCATATTTCCATATTAGAAATGAAAAAGAAGCAACAAAGAAAGCTCCATTGTTTAAAGGTTGGAAATACCAAAAAAGTGGTTCTTTTGATTTTTTTTGACTCTGCTTGAATATTTTAGCATTTATATGGTGACTTCCAGTTATTCTCTTGATGCACCATCTAATCTTTCCCAGAAGGCAATATAGGAAAAAAAGGCAATATAGTGTAAAAAAAAAAGTTACATCTCTTTCAGTCTATTTCCTGACAATGCTGATGAATCTGGTCCTAGTAAATTTGTATTTTAAAAAAGAGTTCAAAAAAGGGAAAAAAATGGACCCAGGAAATTACAGACCTATCAGCCTGATCTCAATACCTGGGAAGATTCTGTAAAAGATAATCAAACAATGAATCAGCGAACACCTACAGGCAAACAAAGTCATTACTAAAAGCCAACACGGGTTTGTCAAAAACAGATCATGCCAGACAAATCTTATTGCATTCTTTGACCAAGTGTCAAAATTAGTGGACCAGAGGAATGCTGTGGATATAATTTACTTGGACTTCAGTAAGGCATTTGACAAAGTAGACCACAACCTACTACTTGAGAAGATAGAAAAATGCGGGTTAGATAGCATCACCACCAGATGGATCCGTAACTGGCTGACCGGCCATACCCAGCATGTGGTCCTCAATGGAACCGCATCTACATGGAGAGAAGTGTGTAGTGGGGTGCCCCAGGGCTCTATTCTGGGCCCAGTGCTCTTCAACATCTTCATCAATGATCTGGACGAGGGGATAGATGGGGAACTCATCAAATTTGCAGACGACACCAAGCTGGCAGGAATAGCCAACACTCCAGAAGACAGGCTTAGGATACAGGAGGATCTGGACAGACTTGAACACTGGGTGCTATCTAACAAAATGAAATTCAATGGTGAAAAAGTAAGGTTCTACATTTAGGCAAGAAAAACCAAATGTACAGGTATAATATAGGGGGTACCTTGCTCAATAGTAGTAACTGTGAGAGGGATCTCGGAGTCCTAGTGGACAATCATTTAAATATGAGCCAGCAGTGTGCTGTAGCTGCCAAAAAAGCCAACACAGTGCTAGGCTGCATTAACAGAGGGATAGAATTAAGATCATGTGAAGTATTAATACTTTACAATGTTGAAATTGGGTATGTCTAGTTTAATTAAAAGAAGGACGAGGGGGTGACATGATAGCAGTATTCCAATATCTCAGGTTCTGCCACAAAGAAGAGGGAGTCAAGCTATTTTCCAAAGCGCCTGAAGGCAGGACAAGAAGCAATGGGTGGAAACTAATGAAAGAGAGAAGCAACCTAGAACTAAGGAGAAACTTCCTGACAGTTAGAACAATTAACCAGTGGAACAACCTGCCTCCAGAAGCGGTGAATGCTCCAACACTGGAAGCCATTTGTCCGAAACGGTATAGGGTTACCTGCCTGAGCAGGGGGTTGGACTTGATAACCTCCAAGGTCCCTTCCACTTTATTATTATTATTATTATTATTATTATTATTATTATTATTATTATTATTATTATTATTATTATTATTATTATATTGTAAGATCTAATTGTAATTGTATGTGGGAAAGACCTTGGAAGTCCTGGCAAAGAGACATTGCTAAGGAAATGGTCTGATAGGAGACAATGTTAATTTAATGCTGAATAAGCAATTGGATTGTGAGTGGGGAAAAAGATTCAGAAAAGACCCTCCCTAGTTTATCAGTCCATAAGAAGAGAGAGGGGAGGAAATAGTGCTTTCAGACATGCAAGATTCTGCCAATATTGCTTTACAATAAAGTAGAATTACTCATCTGGTTGCTGATTCCTATCTGGTTTATCCCAGGAGGCTGACACCAATTTGTGTTTCATTTAGTAACCATTCATGATTTATGGAGAGTCTGGACAACATATCTTCATAACTGACCATTGACTTTGCAGATTAGATGTAGGAACTTTTTTGTTATGGTAGGCACTATGAAAAGATGGCCAACTAACAACACTCCCAGGTAAGGATCCCTGAGGGATTTTTCCCTGGAATGTAGCTTCTTCCACTATCAACAGAAGGAACCAGCATTCCTTTAGTTCAGGGGTGTCAAACTGCCGGCCCACGGGCTGGATGCATCATGCCAAAACCACGCCCATCCCAGCTCCGGCAATGGGGAAAAAATCACGATACATCGCAACAAGTCACATGACATGGTGAGTTTGACACCCCTGCTTTAGTTTATATGACACTCCTGGGTAAGGGAAAGTTCTAGAATTACCCCGCAAAATCCTCCAATACAGCAACAGGTCTGCAAGTAGTTTCAGGAGCTGCACTTCAAAGTAGCTTGTGTGCCAAAAGCTGAGGGATGGGGCTGCAATTAGTTCCTGGTAGAAGAAGCAGACAATTTGGAATTTGTTTTTCAAATGGACAGTATGTTGTGACTTTCATTTCTTAATAAATTTTTAAGGACTATTAACAAGGAGGCTTTCTTTAGCTACAGCCTCTTATTCCTTTTTGAAGATCTGTACCATTTGGTGGATTTCTTCTTGTTAAAAAACAAGGAAGAAGGCTGCTAAGGCAAGCTAAAATAAGGAAGTGTGGATTATCTTTTTAAAAAGATTCATGGAGAAATATAAAAGCAGAAAGTTGTGGTTCTAGTTTATTATTTTTAGTAATTTGTAGCTTGGTCTGCTTTGCTGTGGGCGGCTAAAACTTTCCAATTTGTATGATTCCTGACTGGATTACAATTCTTAAGTGACTTATAGAAAGCTACTCTTTGACTAAAGAAGATGGAGGAGCAAATTATTGAAGATGTATTTGAAAAATCTTTAAATAAAACCCATCAGTTCATAGAACAGCTATGCTTCAAGAATGTTAAAAAGACTACTCAAACTACTACAGAGATGCAAATACATGTAGAAAATTACCAAACCACTGAGGTAATTTCACAAGTAGCTGACAATGCAGAGGAGTCCACTGTAATTTTGGAATGTAAACCTGACACCAATTTTTATTATGATGGTTATAGAAGCCTCCCCACACAATTGAAAGTAGAGCTCCAAGAAAATTTGCAACTTTTAAAAGGATAAGTTTGGGACTTTTTCCTCATGGATATTAACAAGGTTAGAAATCCTTGAGAAAAAGAGAATCTTGACAAACATTCCGGAGAAGAAAAAGATTTTATTCCATGAAGACAAGCTGGAAGGGGGTGTCTTAAACTTAATGAGTCAATTGGAATTAGGATGGATTTTCATCAGTTTGATGTTTGTAATTGAAAGAAAATCTTAATCTAAGGTTTGAAAATGTATTTTACATATAATGCTTCAATAATTCCTAAAGTTTGTAAAACATTATTGAAAGTGTATTTGAAAATATCTAAGTTAAGACAAAATTAAAGAAAAAGATGTATTAGCATAAAGAAAAATCTAGAGTTTTAAAAAGGATCTATAAAAGAAGAAAAAATATTCTATGAGGATAACTTGGAAGGAGTGATCTAAATTTAAGGAGTTAATTGGAGTTAGCTGGAATTTTATTGGTCTAAAAGTGAACTTTGAAGTATATACGCTATGAGGAAGTAAAAAAAGATGTATTAGAATATTTTAATTTTAGAATTTGTTTTTTTTAAAAGCTTAATGTTTAAATGGATGAAAAAATATTTTTTCCCTTTAAGGTTAAAGAAACTGAAAGAATACAATGAATTTTGTTGATATAAATGGTGATAGTTTATAAAGATTATTAAGTACAAATAGAAATACATATTATTTCAACAGCAAGGAAGATAAAGCAGTAATGGTTAAATTGATTGTTCTATTCAAAGAGGAGAATATATTTATGCATTTTATTTGGATATCACTTCTGGATTTTGTGCTTGTGATGAAAACAAAATGAAACTTTAACTTTGGTTTTGCCAATTAGATAGATTTGTTGCTATAGAAATGGCTAGTTATATAATGTGTAAAAGTAAAAACTTGAGGTTGTTAACTTGTACTGTGCTAAAAAGAGTCAACACTTTTTCCTTTTTTCCCTTGCACCTCATATTTTTCCCTTTCTTTTTTCTTTACTTAATTTCCTATTTTTATTTTTCTTTGTATTTTATACAGTATATTGATAAAACAATAACAGTTATATAAGAAAAAGAAGAAACAGGATGGTTTTATTATGGATCAGCAGCAAAGAAGGTATACATAGCAACTGGGATATGATTAAACCACAATTGTATTTAACAATGTTTTAATAATACTTTAGCAACTTTTTTTTCTGCAATGTTCCATGACATCATCATCTTCTTATCTTCATCTCATGAGTGAGAAAGACTACAGTTGCCCTCAGCTATACCAATAACTCCTTAATTGGAGAGAATGAAGCACCATCCTCAAAATAAATCTGTTTTGTCACTAATTTGGGTGACTGGCAGTGACCAGAAACAGAGATAACAGAGATAATTAGAGATAGAAACAATTAAAATACAGTAACTCATTATTGACATTTTTATTTTTTGCATTCCTATGATTAGTTTAAGAATGCAACAAAGACTGAATTAGAAATGTGGGCCAGTTTGATTCATGTTACTGCAGATCGATAGAAGTGGGATCAAACTTAGACTCTACTCCCCTTCCATTTCTCTCCATTTTAAATACACTCTTACTTTTGGAAGTGGACTGATTCTCCTATCAGAGAAGGTCTTGGTCTCAACAGGAAATGATATTCTAAACATGCACAAAAGGATGACTTCATTTACAAAATTTGCTGTCAATTGTGAGTTGGGACTATTTTCTTTTCCTATTATTGCCATGCATACCGCTTGTGAAAATAACACAATATATCTGGACCAAGAGGCAGGGTAGAAACAGCAGTGGGAAAAAGCAGAAGAATTGATGACAAAAATCAAATCGTTTTTGAAATCAGTAGTGAGAAGTTCATCCATCCTTAGGCATAACCATCTATGTAATACTTTGAAATTGATGATCCAAATAATTTTAGTCACTGCATGCTACCAGCAGGGAGCAAAATAAATGATCAAGTGATATGATGCCAGAATTGCTTATGGGACAGAACATACATTGATGAAATGTAGACCAATGCTATTTTTTCATTTGGAAATGAAAGGCTGCAATAATTGTAAGCTATTCCTCATAAACCTCATAAGCATTCAACTGGAAGTCAGACCAGTATATTGCTTTCATTATCAAAGCACTTCTTCCTCATTTAAATGTCTCAGGGTATTTTCAGTGGTTTATGAGCTTTTTTCATGCCCATTTCCTTTAGTGGTCCATTTTAAACTAGATAGTTTCAGATCTCTAACTCCTCAGGCATTCTTACAAATCATTACTATAGATAGAGATGAATAATAACTGAAATAGACAAACTACACACTAGTTCATAAGAGTCCATAATAGGTAACATCCTCAGTGTAGCTATAGAAAAAATGCTCCAGAGGAAGTATGTGAAACACGCAGACAAACTGTGGGTGACATTTTAGTCCTTAAAGGGATCTTGGGTAAATGATATGTGAAGACATAAATTTCGTTGACATATTTGCTGGCTTTGATGTTCTAATGTATGTGATGGCAAAGTAGAAGCCAACCTCAACTCCTCGAGTCTGCACAACATAAGTTATTTGATCCACTCAGGGACTTTTTAAAAATATTATTTCTCTGTCTAAGCCATAGCACTGAATTTTTCAGTCTCCCATCCAAGTATGAACAATTCCTTTGTTTTTCTAAGATCATTCAAGATGGGTTATTATAAGTGCAACCTTGATGGTTGCAGAGTCCAATCTGGATCAGTCACCAGGACCAAATTTAATCTTCCAAACTTTCGGACTCATGCTAAGATCATCCTCAGGGATTTTTTTTTTTCTACCAGGATTTTGCTTTGGGCCTTGATGGTTGTTTGGTTTATCACCCAAAGTTGAGTTTCTGCTGAAATAGAGTCTGTGCTAGGCTTTCAATTTATGCTTGACAGGAAGTATCTTTATTGTATATTATCTACCCATCTCAGTTTAGTAGTACAAATACTTACATATATTTAATGATTTTGGTTACCTTTCTCTGTGCATTTTGAATTTCTGTGAAAGTAAAGCAAAACAGATATACAGATTAACCTTCAAGGTGAGCATTCATCTTTGATTTATAGCAGTGGGATTAAGATATTTCTGTACTTCCCCACCACCACTTCATTTGCAATACATGAATTCTACTATCTTGCCTTGTAGACAGATGACATTGAATACCTTCCACAATAAGTTATTTCCATAGTGACTCATGCCTTAAATAATTTTACCACTACAACAATCCAGTTTTGAGCACTTTTAGGCTGACATAGTTCTAAAAAAGTTTTAAATTATTTTGGTAGAATTTCAACTGCAATAGGTTGCAGAGTGGGAATCAGTATCCATTGGGATCTATATACATAGGATTATTCAGTCCACCTCTCTGAGCTCAGAAGTGAGGGAAGATTTGTGTCACCATGTACCTAAAATTGCTATGACATACTAACTATTTCACTTGTTAATAAAGTGCCTTCTTAATAGATTATGACAATCTGGGGATCGGCCTTCAATAAGATGAATACCTTTTTATCTCTTCTAATATTTTAATATTCGTCTTTTAAATATAGCTGGATTAGATATGCTATTTACTATGCATGTGATTTCTAATTAGTAAATCTCAATCTAAACCAATAGGAATCCAAGTATAAGGGTTGTTTTTCTAGGAAGAAAAAGGGTCCCTTTGTCCAAAGTATCCTTTCTTCTTCTTTTTATATATTTTATTTTGTTCAAGACAAGGTTAAAATACAAAATGCCAAACTCCCCCCCAAACAAATCCAAAAGGCAAAACAAAACAAAACAAAAAAACCAATCAAAATATTTAAAAAGGTGTGTCAACCCCTCCCCCACACAAATACACATATTATTCAGTTGAATATTGAATAATACATTACTACATTAGTTCCTATCCTTGTGAAACAGGCCCTCCCAAAATTTTTAAACTACTAAATCCATTTGCAAATTATTGACCTGTCTTCTATATGTTATATTAGTGACAAAGTAGTTAACAGGAAGAATAATAAAACTAAAGTTTCAAAACTCTCTGTAGTACATTTGTAGAAAGTTTACCATGGCATGTTATCTATCCCAAGTCATCCCAAAAGTTATAAATAGTTCATCCTGGATCAAATGTCCATGTTTGTTTCTTAATCCCATCTCTTATCAACTGTTGTTTAACTAAATATAATAGATTCAGTGTCCAGAATAAATCTATCTTCCGATCAAAGTCCAGATAGAAGTGGTTACCAGTTAACTGCAATAAATCCATCCAGACTCCCTCAATCTTGGTAGAAAAAAAGGAATTTGTAACTTCCCCTTTCAGTCAGAGTCCTGATATTGCAGGAATATGTGAAGTATCCTTTCTTCTTAAGAAGGACATGTAAGAATGTCTGACCTTTCTTCTTAAGAAGGACATGTAAGGAATGACCGAACCTCCAATATGGAAACCAGCAAGTTTGACATCTACAACCTTTTTTTTCTTTATCAGATAGGTGAGAGGGCACATGGCTATCATTCCTGCTTCATAGATTATCAATCATTGATTAAAGTTGAGCAGCATCAAACTAGAATAAAATAAATAATAAATAAATGTGGGGATAAGGGGTTTATCTATTCTACTTTCAGTAAATCTCTTCTGAGGTTGAATAGAGTCAGGCTGACATAATAATGAGGAAATTCTAAAATACATAAAATACATACATAACCAGATGATCTTATTCTATATTATTGTAAGACTACTTTCTACAAGTACAACATAATACTATAATATAATTAAAATAATAATACAATACAATACAATATAACATTATATATCTCTCTGTGTGTGTCTGTGTGTGATTGTGTGTGTGCTATATAAGCCATTATGATAAGGAAGAAATAAATCTATTCTATTGCAAACACAGTTTTTCTCTTCTTTTCAAGTAATACCAGAAGGAACTGTTTCTCCTTAAAGGCATTTATTTAATGAGATGACTCTTTAACTCAATGAGGAGTCAGGATTCAGGTCATTATAAATGACTAAATCTGACAGCTATGAGTTTTACTGGGCCTATCTGGTTCAGCTCTGCTTGAAGCTAAATGAACAGTAAGCATCCCTTGACATGCCAAAGCCATCAGAGCATTTTTTTTTAACCTTAAGTGGTATTCAGCTGAATAAGGCAATTAATATACTTACTCATACTCTGTGGAAGTAATAACACAGAAAAGGTATACTTTTTGTTATGCAAGTGTACAAATAATACTTTTAACAATAAGGACATAAAATAGGTTCTAGTTGACAAATTTATTTTGCCCCAGATCATGTTGGCGGTGTATCCCCAAATTATGCATTCGTGGTTGGCTATATACTGACCGTCAACCTATCATTTTTTTTCCTTCTTAACAAATCTGGCTCTGTAAATCCAGTGAAGTGTCATGGCTGATGACAATATGCCAAATGAAACTGTTGAAGGCTTAGTAATAAAATACCATATGATCATACAATTCTATTCAAGTGGCCAAACCAATTTGTCAAAATGAAAACTTAAATTATTCATGCTATGTAGGTTTGCAAACAAATATAAGATGCAGCCTTTTCTCTGTGATGAATTAAAAACATTTTTCACACCATTTGCGATGTTCTCTTACCAGGCTTATCAGCTACTACAAACCTAAAACCAGTAATTTGTAAACAGTAGTATATTTATTGACAACTGTCTAGTCAGGGCAAATGTAAACTTTCCACATCAAAAAGCAAAGTTGCAAATTAATTTTTAAAAAATCCCAAATCCCAAAAGAAGGAAACACCATAGCAAAATTATATTTTTCTTTCATCATTCATCTAAACTATCTTCCATATAGTATTTATTTGGGGATACATAGATAATATATTTTTATGTGATTATGCATTA
>NW_015387821.1:359605-360908 GCF_001527695.2 Protobothrops mucrosquamatus | reverse complement strand
ACTGTCTAGTCAGGGCAAATGTAAACTTTCCACATCAAAAAGCAAAGTTGCAAATTAATTTTTAAAAAATCCCAAATCCCAAAAGAAGGAAACACCATAGCAAAATTATATTTTTCTTTCATCATTCATCTAAACTATCTTCCATATAGTATTTATTTGGGGATACATAGATAATATATTTTTATGTGATTATGCATTAGTTAAACAATATATTTTTCAGAGAGGTAAATAAATGTTTAGGCAAAATTGAATATATTGAAAGAAAGCATGTGATGCGATATTTCCCGAAAAGACAGAAGAAGAAAAAATGGCACAATAAGACATAGAATGGAGAAATATCATTCAATTACTTTTTTTACCCATATAATTAATTAATTAATTAAAGCATTGAAAAAAAATAAAATAAGGATGAAACAAATGAGACAGGGAATGAAAGAGGAGTAGGTAAGAGGAATTATGCTTATCCTAATAAAAATCTGAGATAGACAAAATTTCAACTTTTTCTTTTTTAATATTTGAAATGCCCCATACATATTCAAGAAGCACAAGGATTCTACTAGTCTGGAAAAACATCTAGGAAAGTCCATGTAATCTTGTGTCTGTACGAGCATTCAAAGAAGAACCGCTAGGCTAAAATCCTGCAGATGAAACTTAGGCTTTCATTATGGATGTACTGTAAAGAAAAACTCTACCTCAGGGGTCTTCAAACTTGGCCCTTTTATGACTTGTGGACTTCAACTCCCAGAATTCCTCAGCCAGGCAAGTTTGAAGACCCCTGCTCTACCTGGTTGATAGATTATAAAAGGAAAACCACAAACAGTCTAGATCAGTATTTTGCAAACCATGCAACTTCAAGATGTGTGGCCTTCAACCGCCAAAATTATCCAACCCACGGAACTTTGGGAGTTGAAGTCCACACATCCTAAGATTCCCAAGTTTGCAAAACACTGCTCTAAATGTAAACAAAAAGAATGATAGACTGCTCTTCAGTCATTTCACATTTTTTTAAAAAAGATAAGGACAACCCAGACAAGGACAAAGCATTGTGACAGCAGTAGAAAGTGATAGCTTGCTACTAAGAAATAGAAATGCTTAAAAATCTGTGAAATTATCCTTTTTTTTTTTTTTTGAGAAAGAGAGTAAAGCTGTTTGTTGTTCAACAATGTTTATAACACTGGATCAAACGGTTTTTCTTGAGGCTATGCTAAGTGCCTGGGGCAATTGAATATTATCTTGAACCATTGTACAAACAAATGAGTAACACAGGTTTTTGTGCTTTGCTTTAATCAGTGACATAGCAACT
>NW_015387821.1:354684-357512 GCF_001527695.2 Protobothrops mucrosquamatus | reverse complement strand
CTCGCAGGACTGGCCTAGGGTAATTTTTAGAGGGGTTTTAATCAATATTTTAAATTGGACAATCTCTAATATTTCTTTTAAATTAATTTTAAACCTGTATTGTTATTTATGTATTTTAATTGATTGTCAGCCGCCCTGAGTCCTACGAGGAGAAGGGCGGGATATAAATCTAAATAATAAATAAATAAATAAATAAATTAAAATCTAGGTCTGAAGGAGAAAGAGAATTTTGATACAAGTAAAATAGTCACTGCCTTTTCTATTTTTTTAGCAGCAACTTAAGTGGTCATAAATTGGCTTTGCAATGAATGGAAAATTGAAATAAATATGTTATTCTGCTTAATATACAGAAATATTTTCCCTCAGGGAAAGGAGCTGTTAGGAAATTCTAGGATATATCCTGGCTGAGATTTATCTATTTTAACCATCCATTTCTTCCTCAAAGTTTTCCAAAGTCAATTCACTGCTTACAAAAAAACAAAACGAAACAAAAACCCTCTATGAAGAGAAATAAAGAGCAAATGAATACTTTGAAGATGTTGTAGCTGGCTTGATAATTTCATTAAGTATCCTGGTTTTCAAATAGAAAATTCTGCACAGGCCAGTCGTGGAGGAGAACCTGGATATTGTGACCTTCTTTGACAGGTAGCTCTCAAAATCCAAGGAACATGTAGTAATTTTGTCTAAAAGATGATCTTCACCTCCCATCATGAAACTCACTTTGGAAAGAAACCTGATAAATGCTTGGAGCGTGGAAAGATTTTTCCCGTGAGGTCTAAGCTTAGGTATCATGACAGAATTCAAACAGTGAAGAAATCATACAAATGTTTGGAGGGGGAGAAGAGCTTTGATGGACTTCAGCCCTCAGTAAATATCAAAGGATTTGCCCAGTAGAAACTTTATCAATAGAAACAAAATTATTGCACTCAAAAACCTCAGTTGGTATCCTTGCCAATTTTCTTCTGCTGATGCTTATTATTTCTAAGATAGGAAAGCTTTATGATAGATACTTTCTAACATGTGCATATCATGCTTGATTAGCAAAACACATGACTATCAAACATTTCTATAATAGTACAGAAAGGGTATCGGGCTGAAGGAATGGCCAATTAAAAACAACAACATTTTTTCTCAAGAGATATATTGAGCAATTTCATAACCTTTTCTGCCTTTTAAATAAAAATTCAATTCATTTTATTTTTAATTGATTTTATTTTTAGTTTAAGTATTATAAGCTTTTTTTTAAAGAGTAAGTATTTTTTTAACTTATTTTTAATTAAAAAGCTTTCACTAAGCAAAATTAGAAATGTAGTCAAGATAATACAAGCACAATTTAAACTGCAATTTATAAAAATTGCACATAATTCCCTGGAGTCTCTTTTGGCTCTGTAATTTAAGATTGTTAAACAAACATATTAATGGCACTTAGGAGATGACAGGATCTTAATTGAAGAGGGAGAAGTAGCTTGATGGTACCATAATCTGGGGAAAAAATATTAGAAGTAAATGATTGTCATGGACACAAAGATATAGCCATTGCTTGTGGCCTCTTGATAAGTTCTTGATAAGTTTTTGAAGAACACATGTCAAGATTGTTTGAATAAGCTTGGCCTTATTTTTTCCACATTTGAACTTGAAGAACATGTTGCTGAAACAAAGGGGTAAAGTTATAGATTGTAGCTTTTAGAATGATAATGATTTGGATATAATCCAGGAAATGATGTATCCCAAACTGACTCATTACTTTGATAGCATAGGACTGTGTGCTCTCAGACTTGACAGCCTGTTTTTCTTCACCAGCCTGGGCATTATCCTGAAAGCAATCAAAGAGGATGTGCTGAGCCAGTGGAGTGAGATTTCTAATTTCAGGAAGGGATTTTTTTTTTTTTTTTGGGGGGGGGGTGCAAACAAACAAACAAACAAAACTGCAGTTTGTAGTCTGGTTCTTGCCTAGAGATAAAATATTATTGAAACATTGCTTCTGGCAGGAATTCCCTATATAATATTGGGAGAAAAGCAGGCACTTATGGAACATAGCCATCAGTCCTGTAGTGGTCAGCCAAGTGGATCAGGAAGGAAAGTTTGGCTTGGTTCTTGGAGTAGACAGTGTCACATTATGACCAAATGGATATTTCCTGTGTTCATTCTGCCATTCATTGTTATAAGACTTCCCAAATCACTCTCTGTAATCGTGAAATACTTCGTATATATATGATCCTCTTGTTCTCCAACAAAATCTGCCATACAATCTGTCAGGACATGAAGCTTTGCAAAATGACTTGGCAACTCACTGCAGTTTTGTTTTGTTAGGTTTCAGGATAAAAATTGAATATGGAAAAGCTGTAAGAGAAGTCAATGTTTTATTGGCGATTTCCTAAGGGCAGAAAATGTTATTACTCCTACACAAAAAAGAAATATACATTGTATAGATATTTGAGTAAACTTGTAATAGCAACAGTGTACCTGGATCTGTTTTATTTGTTGAAGTAGCAATAAGACTGGAGGTTGTGAGAAGCTAAAATGCTGTAGATGCAAATAATATATTCTCAATTTTCCATGATTTTGCCTTGCCTCACATTGCCTCACTCCAATATCTTTTGATCACAAGTAACTCTGTCTTGCTGGGATTAAATCTGAAATTCTTTCAATAGATCCTCAGAGTTTCCAGACACTGCATTAAGAAATCTTATGAGTCTCTGACTTACACAACTCATGCAGCTTTGAGGATAGTCTCTAGCCAGGTCTCAAATAATTTTCTATTTCAGCTATGGAGATTCCCTTTAACATCACAATGGCTTTGCCCTGTTTATTTCTATATATTGTGACTA
>NW_015387821.1:343919-353938 GCF_001527695.2 Protobothrops mucrosquamatus | reverse complement strand
AATAAAATAATAAAATAAAATAAAATAAAATAAAATAATAAAATAAAATAAAATAATAAAATAATAAAATAAAATAAAATAAAATAATAAAATAAAATAATAAAATAATAAAATAATAAAATAATAAAATAAAATAAAACTATATATCCTGCTGTTGGCGAGACAAGGTTATATTATTGACTGTTCTACAAATGGAATAGTACAGCGGTTCTCAACCTATGGGTCGTGACCCCATTTGGGGTCGATCCACCATTTCACGGGGGTCGCCAAGCAAGGCTGTCTGCCATTTTTCCCCCTTTTCCAGCAGGTGCCTTACCTCCCTTGGGCTGGGCCAGCTAGTGGTCGGCCTGCTCCGTCTCTGCCGCTTGCCAGCTATGCCTTGGCCGGCGCAAGGGGCGGAACCACGCATGCGTGGTGCTCCTGGGCAGGGAAAGTCCTCGACTTACAACCGGTTGGTAGTCCTCGACTTACGACCGGTTTAGTCCTCGACTTACGACCGGTTTAGTCCTCAACTTACGACCGGTTGGGGGTCGCGGCATTAAAAAGGTTGAGAACCACTGGAATAGTACAATAAGAATACAGGTAGTCCTTAACTTACAACATTTCACTTAATGACTGTTCAAAGTTACAAAAAGTGACTTATGACCATTTTTTACACTTATGACCGTTGCGACATCCCCATGGTCACGTGATTTACATTTGGATGTTTGATAACTGACTCACGTTTATGACTGTTTCAGTGTCCTAAGGTCATATGATCACCTTTTGTGACCTTCTGATAAGCAAAGTCAATGGGGAAAATCAGATTCAATTAACAACCGTGTTACTAATTTAACAACTGCAGTGATTCACTTAACAAATGTGGCAAGAAAAATAGTAAAAATGGATCAAAGTTCACAACAAATTTCTTACAGCAACATACATTTTGGAGTCAATTGTGGTTGTAAGTCAAGGACTACCTGTGTAAAAATATAATATGATATGCATTATCATATCAGACTTTTCTGGCTTGCTTCTTATAAGTAGATGAGGCCAGTTCATGCTCTAAGTTAAACATTAGGATGGGCCGTAAGCAAACTATTTTATTGTCATACGTCATTATTAAAGCTAAGATAAAAATATCTCCTCTCCTGAAATGAACTTTTTATTGTATGTAAATATATTTCTGCAACACATCAACAATCCACGGATATTTTTCTATAAAAAGAACACATGGGGAATGATTTGAATCCCTTTAGTTCTTGTTAATTAGGTAACATGTATTATAAAACATTAAAGAAACAATTTATATATTATTTATTATGGAACAGCAATAATAAAACAAGTGGTAATAAACTGTGAGACAAGCATGTAGGTGAATTCCAAGGTGTCCTTTGTGAAATTACCTTTTTATAATTGTGAATTTTTTATATGCTAAAAGTAGCATATAAAAGTATTCCTTCGAATTGAGCATATAGTTAATTTTGTTTGTATAATATGACTTTTGCCCTTGGTATTAGTCTGTTGGAAGATACAGACTGTTGTTCTTCTTACAATCTAAAATATGTCTTTGATCAAGGAATAAATAGCAAAGTATTGCTGCTGTGTATATGCTTTCAATAGCTTACATTATTTTTTCCTTTTATTAAAAATTCTGTAGTTTTAATTCATCTGCATATATTCTTCCTCCCACTAAAATTAAACTTTTTTTATTAAGTAAAAATACTGATATACTGCTATAACAATATTTATCACTAGATTATCAGTGCAAATTAAAAACAAAAATAGAAACAATTTAAGCAAACAAATTAAAACATAAATTATACAAGAGTGTAAAGTTCATTTCTACTCTTAAGCACATTTCTTAAAAACAAAGTAATATTGCACCTCTGGGGCTTCTATGTTTTTTTTAAAAAATATCTAATCTGATATCTAATTCATATTTTAGAATATTTCTAACTGTTTCAAGGACAGGATGTGCATATGTGTATACATCTGTGTGGAGATACATACATTCAGTGCTTTTTTTTGTTACAGAACGGAGTTCCAGCACTTTTTTTCGATGGATTTTCCACATTTTAAAAGTAACTTTTGAAAATTTGATGTTTGGTCCACATGGACTTGAATCGCCCTGTCGAGTGTAGCAGGTTGGCAGCAAAATCATTAAAACAGTGCATGCAGGCTGCTTGTGTGTTGAGTCCAATGTATGCGTACTTTGTCTGCGCTGGTTGTGATGGCACTGCTCGGCTTGTGGCACTGCTCTGCTTGTAATTGGTCATGTGGTCGCACACTGAGTGCTTACTGAGGGCGGTGACTGTTATGTTTCGTTACACAACTGGCATGTGTGGGTGTGTGTACAGTGATTGACTACGTGCGAAAGGTAAAAAAAAATCTTTATTTCAAAAAATTGTTGGTGAATTGAAAATCTTTTTAAATTTTTTAGTGTAAAAGTGTGAGCCCAAATTTAAAAATGAAAAAAAAACCTTACTTCTCAACCACTGGTCTTGCTAAGAACTGAATATATATTTTTTTAAATAAAAGATTCACAAGATGTGAGTTCTGGCACCTTTTTTCTTACAAAAAAGCACTGCATACACTAATTGACTAGTAACCATTAATCATTTGTGCAATTATTGTGAGTTGGAGGGGCAGATGTGGCCAAAAGTTTGCTTTAAATCTTCAGTGCTGTCAATCACTTAACTTTGACATAAGAAGAATAAGAATAAGGAACATATGAAAACATAGGCGTGCAAGCTTGAATGAGAATCAGTGTGGTATAATGAGTTGTAGGCACTGAGTCAGCCACTTAGGAAATCTTGCCAAGAAAATTGGAGAAAAATTGTCCAGGCAATCACCACGTGTCAACACAAAGACATAAAAATAAAATTAAAAAACCCATACCCGTTTACATTTTCAAAACATATCACCGATGCTTCCTTGCAAAAAAGAAAAAGAAAACAATTTGTATTAGAACCACCACATATAAGAATGCATATCTTAAAGAGAATGCTTACAAATAGTGTATATTAAAGGTTATGTAAACAAAACATGTATATACATTTTCAGTGTTTTTATTTTAAGGCAAAAAACTGGGTGAAAACAACTGAAGAATGAAAAATGAGATGCTGAACAAAACCAGCTGTGGCAGATTCTACATCAGTTTGATGCCTAGATGTGCTGGATTGCTAACAAGAATTATACTCCTGATGTTTTGTGAGTTGTCTTTGTGGAGTGTGACAGTGCAGAACATCTCCACATTTGTGATACCTAGCAATTTACTTTCTGCAAGTCTGGCAAAGAATAAGTTTGGCAGAGATTTCTGACTACTCCAAAGACCCTCTCTAATGATCCAGAGATAATCCAACTAATCCCAGGTTCAAAAAAATAAATCACTGATATTTTCTCATTACAAGAATTTCATGTTGTAATCCAGCTGCTGGTTATAAAATTTCTTATCCATAATTACATGAAAGAACTGAGATGCACCAGATCTCTTCACATTTTTCCTTGGGGCGAGGAACCGAAATGTTCTCGGTTTAGGTGTTGAGTGAGCTCAGAGGCTGAGACTATATGCATGCCTGCATCCTCCTTTACACAAGCATTAAACCCAATTGCCCCATCTTTCTAGACAGTGGAACTAATTGGTTCTGTGTACATGAAACAACAAAGAGCGTGACAACATTCTTTACCCAAAATAACCCTTCTTTGTCCTGGATGAAAAAAGAATTTCCAATCTTCTTTGCAACAGTAACACACAGTAATTACCATCTCCAGCCATATTGCATACAATATTTTCCTTCTTCACACGAACAACCGTAATTATCTTAATGCCACAAAAGTAATCACAGGCATCCATACAATACTCCTGATTTCTGTTTCCAGACCATAGAAAGTATTTAGAGGGGGCATTTTCAATGCAATATTCCAAAATGTCCCATCAGTCTTTGGCACTTGCAGTTTGACCCAGAGTTCATTTCCTTCTCTATACATAATTAGAATGGTTGCTTATTGAATCTAATCTTTCTCTTCCTTCCTTTCTCTATTACACACAAAAATCAAAATTTTCTTTCTTTCTTTCTTTCTTTCTTTCTTTCTTTCTTTCCTTCCTTCCTTCCTTCCTTCCTTCCTTCCTTCCTTTCTTTCCTGGAAAGAAAAGGGCTGTGTATTAAAGTATAACACAAAGCTTGCTTGCTTGCTTGCTTGCTTGCTTGCTTGCTTGCTTGCTTGCTTGCTTGCTTCCTTGCTTCCTTGCTTCCTTCCTTCCTTCCTTCCTTCCTTCCTTCCTTCCTTCCTTTTTCTTTCTTTCTTTCTTTCTTTCTTTCTCTTTCTTTCTCCCTCCCTCCCTTCTTTCCTTCCTTCTTTCCTTCCTTCCTTCCTTCCTTCCTTTTTCTTAGTTGCCCCTTTGTCATTATTTGTAGCATACCACACCTCTGAAATTTAGACTGGAGCTACACAGAGAATTAAATAATCAGGCCCATCTTGTGTATGTGATAGCATTATCCAAAGTACCCTTGTGCTTCAGAATTTGATTTTTGATGAAATCCAGTATAAAATCTAACAATGAAGTGTAGCTTTCTCTGAAAGTTACTGGCTCCCTACATTTTTTATCTTTTTTTTTTATTATGCTGTAAGCTACCCAGAGTTGCTGTAACAAGATGGGTGGCATATAAATTTAAATCCATCAATATAGTATTGGTGACCTATTGTCTGAAAATGGAGCACTTTGATCACCCTTTCCCTATATTTTTGGTGGCAGGAGAAAAATGTCTTGTTGAGACTCTTGAGTTGTATCGCTATAGATGTAATTTTATTCCTCTGTGGGAAATCCCTTCAGTAGGCTTGCAACGCCTTCTCAAATTCCTCAGTTAAAGGTATGTAAATTTTAGTGCTGCACAGATGACACTCAGATTGTCCCTCCATTGCTGGCATCTTTCATTACACAAGTGTAACATCTCTGATGCTGTTCGGACAGCAGTGCTCTTTGTTGATTCCAGAACAGACAAAGTAGTGGGACTCATCCAGTGTTTTAGTCATCTGGAGGAATCCATAGAATTCTTCTTCTTAAAGTGTTGAAAAAACAGTTTAGCCATGCACTGATCAATAGAGTACTGGTACACCATTGTTTTGCCATGAAAATATGTACAAAATGGATATGCTCCTTTCTGTTAAATAGCAAACGTTCAAACTTCCAAAAGTTTCAGGTTATATTCCCAAAGTCCCCTTTCTTTCCCTCCTTCAGCGAGACCTTTGCTTAAAAATAAAACAAAACAAACACATCAAGAAAACAGCCCTGAAGAGTCTAATAGATTTCTAGTCTAAGAACAGCTATGTTTTTCTTGTCTAAAAGTCATACCTGACTTAGGGGCATTCATTTTTCTCTGGCAAAGTATATCAGCATGGTGTTGGAAGAATGTCTTCAGACTTGGATGTAAAAAAAATGTAATTGTGTAGAAATCTGAAATAATTGATTTCAGAGAGGTCATTATATATATATATTTATGCACTATAGACCTCCGTGAGGCACTGGGTGCATCAGATAGCTAATAATTACAGCCATTATTATTTCTATGAGTAATTTTTATTTAAAAAAAGATTTTACAAAGATTTTAAAAACTACAGAAACATAGAATAAGAAATAGAAAAAAAATATAAAAAGGGAAAAGAAAAAGTAAATAACCAAAAGAAAACCCAAGAGATATCTAAAGAAACAACTTCCAATCTTCTTTGAAACAGTATCAGTAATTACCAGTTCCTTCTTCCCATATTGCATGTAATATTTCCCTTCTTCTCATAAACAAGCTTTTTTAATCAATAAATTTGAAATCAGTAATACATTTTAATCTATTTTCAGCAAAAAGTCTATAAAAATTTCCAGTCTTTTAGGCAGATGTACATGGTAGTTGTAGTTCCCTCTTTAATCGAACAAGTCAATGTAGTCATTTCTGCAAACTCATCCACATTCACCATCCATTCATTCATTATTGGCATATCTGTAGACTCCTCTTTCCTTATGTACAAAGTGACAATTACTACCTGCTTCCTATATATTACCCAAATAGGCTGTATTTGAGCAAAATACATTATTGGAAACTAACACCCTCTCTCAAAGTTATATGTTTGAGTCGGTGGTGGGATTCAAATATGTGAACAACTGGTTCTCTGTGTGGATGCCGCTTCCAGAAGTCCATTCTGGGCCTGGGCAACAAAAAATTAGCTACCGGTTCTGCCAAACTGGTGCGAACTGGCTGAATCCCATCACTGGTTTGAGCTTAATTATGCAAGCTAGGTAAATATGCATCACCCAACTAAATAAATAACCATGCCAATATTTTTTTCTGAAAGATCTGATTGCACAATTTGGGGAAACATCTTTCCAGTCTTTTCTATTCTAGACTAGGAACGAGCAGTTTTGGTTAAAAGGAGTGGGAATGGAAAGAAGATGAATGTAGACATATGAAAGCCCACCTCAATGTCATGTACAAGTTATTCATTTTGAGGGCACTCAGCATTGTGTTGAAGAATTGCACTGGACTGCACCTTCAATAATGCCTCAGCATTGTGCTTTCTACACATTTAGCCCATTATTATCTAATACTTTTTTTTTCTGAGACTATGTAGCACTTTATGTTCAATTTGTACTCTCTGTGAAATCTTGGGAAAAGGTAGCTCTGTTTTTAAAGCTCTGCAAATAAACATTATGTTTGTATCCACACTTGTTCTGAAACATTGTTATAGAATCAAATCTGAAGCCTTGAACAGTCCCATTTGCTATTTATGTTGTGACTGTATAACAGAAGAAGGAAGAAGGAAGAAGAAAAAGTCAGAAGAGAACTTTTATACTTTGCCTTAAAGAACACAAGGTCAGTCATAAACAAAAATGCCTAAAGCAGCAACAGCTATGATTTTGCACAAATCTTTATTCCAGGCATTCATATAAGTTGGATCATTAATCATGCCTCAGCTACCATGATCATGCAGTATAATTACTTCTTTTGATTGTGTAATAGGTGAAATCTAAGCTATTTGAATATACTTAAGCTCCCACTCCATTAATGTGTATTGCACAAGCAAGAACAGAATCCAGAATGTTTGATTTTCCCATTTTTCATTTGTCAAAGCCATCCTAGCTATCATTTCTCAGATGTTGAACATAATAGCAAGACAAGAGTATAAGTATTTCAGACCTGGAAAAACGTAGTATTAAAGTGAAATCAAATAAAGAATAAAACCTGAAATCAGTTAGCAGAAAAGTTGAAGCAATTTATATGTCTTCATTTTCTCCATTCCCATTGTGAGTTGTGTGGCAACTTTAATCTAGTACAGTAAAGATTAAACTGATTATACACCAATAAAGGAGCCTATTTGTAGTTTGGGGTTAAAATGAAGAGTCTTTGGTGCTCTCTGAGCTTGCTTGTTTTCTTGCAGGTGTTTCATTACCCAAACTAGGTAACATCATCAGTGTTAGTGCTGCACTGATGATGTTACCTAGTTTGGGTAATGAAACACCTGCAAGAAAACAGGCAAGCTCAGAGAGCACCAAAGACTCCTGTGAGTATGCATTATCAAGTCAATGTCTTGTGATTGTGTACATAAAATAATTTCCAGTTTGAATACACATTTACTGTCATTTTACCTGCTTCTTCTAGAATTGCCAAATCATGAACAGCATATGAATAGGCTGTCTGATTATAATGAAGTGAGAATTTGGCAAACTTTATTCGGTGTAGAATTACAACAAGCTGAGAGAATCCAAAGCAAACAGCAAATAGATTAGGATGCACTAAAAAGCAACACACAAGCACATTGAATTCATACCAGTGAAGATATAGACCTTTTTTTTAATTCTTTCCATTTTCTTGACCACATGAAAGCAGAGTTCCTACTGAGGTGTGTCTTCTGATTGACCCCAGCCTCTGTTCATTTGAGCTTTTTCTTGGATAAATAAAGCTTAGATGAAAGGACAACAGAAAAAAAGAGAACTAGTTCTTTTAAATGGTGGAGGCAGGCAATATCAATATCATGAGCATATTTGCAGATTGGATTAGCACATTTGGACATTGGAAACAAAAATTAAGCAAGTCCCAATGGATTGAATGGAATAGCCAAAGATATGTAGATAATGTGAGCGTGAAAGACAAATATCACATGAAGAATATCAACATTGAAAAATGGCAGTCCTTCGTAATTTCTTTTTTGTTTCAAAAATATTGAATATTTATCCCAGATATTCTTTGACATGTCTCAAATAAATAATTGTATATCATATACTCTCTATCAAGGGAAACCAAATGCACATTGTATTAGTACATTCACACAATGCATCAAATTGGGGAATTATGAAAGTTTAATTTTCTTTGGAAGGAGATCATTGGAATTAAGGAATTTAGAAACCTTAACCTTATTTACAAATAACTCCAAAGATTTCCAGGAAGGGAAATAATACTGAATATCCCATTGCTGATAACATTGATGTTTGTTTGCTTGTTTGTTTGGTGGTGGTGGGATGAGTTCACAACATTGTTGACTCATTGTAACTGCCTGGGTAAGTCCTTGCAGTTTAAAGTTTTTTCAGAAGTGTTTTGCCACTACCTGCTTCCTGGGGGTGAGAGACAGTGACTGGCCCAAGGTCACCCAGATAGTTTTTTGTCTAAGGCAGGACTAGAATTCATGGTATTCTGGTTTCACAGTCATCTTGGACTTGGTTAAAAGCAATGATATAGATCTGATCTGAGGAGCAGAACTCTCTTCTAACCCTATATTTATTGTCTTTTAGTTCACTATGCTCATGACATTTCTATAGTGGTATGAGCTGCAAACTGTGAAACTTGGCTATGTCAATTTCAAGTTCTGCCTGTAGAATAGGAAATAAAACTTGACATCATCTGTAGCCTTGAGAAAATGGTGATATTTACATTGAGCCAAAAACTTGAAAAAAAGTGATGCTGTTTGATCAGAGCACAGGATTTTGATTGACAGTGTTAAATTAAGTCTTATTTCCCTTCTACTATGTTGAGTCTAGAGAAAGAAGCAAATTACAAGAGAATCTGCTGTGGGCAAAGGTAAGCTTGCAATTGTTCAGTAACTTGCAATGGAATGCTCAAGTAGCATACCTAACGTCAGACATATTTTGACTAATGGAGGCAGGACCAAATTCGCTTTTCTGTAATGCAAAAAAGAAGACATGTTTTCTTAGAAATAGCATTGTTAAAAAAATTAAATATAAAGTATGTAAAAGCTATATTTAATCAAGATGGATTAATAGGAGCACCCGTTGTGGTCATACAATTGCCCAAGTTATTGTTTTGCCTTAGTCCTCAGGGACAATTCTATCTGTGGTTAGCCTCTTCTTTCTTTTGGAAGTCTTCCTTTAAATAGACTACTCAGTTAAGCATCCACAGTTTTGCATCTGATACCACAAATTTTATTTGCAACTGATGATGATTAGGGGATTGGAGGCTAAAACATATAAGGAACGGTTGCTGGAATTGGGTATGTCTAGTTTAACGAAGAGAAGGACGAGGGGGGACATGATAACAGTGTTCCAATATCTCAGGGGCTGTCACAAAGAAGAGGGAGTCAAGCTATTCTCCAAGGCGCCTGAAGGCAGGACGAGAAGCAACGGGTGGAAACTGATCAAGGATAGAAGCAACCTAGAACTAAGGAGAAACTTCCTGACAGTTAGAACAATTAATCAGTGGAACAACCTGCCTCCAGAAGTAGTGAATGCTCCAACACTGGAACTTTTTAAGAAGATACTGGACAGCCATTTGTCCAAAATGGTGTAGGGTTTCCTGCCTGAGCAGGGGGTTGGACTCGATGACCTCCAAGGTCCCTTCCAACTTTATTATTATTATTATTATTATTATTATTATTATTATTATTATTATTATTATTATTATTATTATTATTATTATTATTATTATTATTATTATTATTATTATTATTATTGTTGTTGTTGTTGTTGTTGTTGTTGTTGTTGTTGTTGTTGTTGTTGTTGTTATATTACTGCTAAAATAGATAAAGACAGGAAGCTGCCAGAG
>NW_015387821.1:335850-342388 GCF_001527695.2 Protobothrops mucrosquamatus | reverse complement strand
CTAAGCAACACATTTTTAAATGGCCATAGGAAATGAATTAAAGAGTTGAAACAGCCAACAAAGGTTGGGGATGGGGTGAGGAATCCATTAAACTGTGTTTCCTATTTGAGCCTACTGCGCTAATACTCCAATTTTGCAGTACAAATGTCTGCACTAAGCAACTACACCAAAACATTTAATTACTGATATTTCTCTGCTCGAGTTTTTCCTGTCCTTATTACTGAAGCAGCTGCAGGCTGAGGACTTGTGCAATCTGCTCTGATCAACAAACCAAAGGCAGGATCCTGGGCGTAACACAATAGGAAATACAGTCGCTGGATTAAGCTGAAGGAAAACAAAAACTTTGGAGAGCCTGGAATTTTGACTGCACTCTTGTTCCATTTCATGCCCAGTCACTCTTTGCCTTTGGAAGGAACTAATTAGTTGCTAGGGCCTTATTTAAGCACATCTTCCAAAGATTACACATCCAAAAAATACTATGTTTAAAATAGCTTCTGCAGATTTTTTTTAAAAATCAGATTCACTCAATTTCATTTCATTGTTCAATAAACTGTTGGTGAAGCCTCAGAGTCTTCCACTTACCATTGGTTAAACATCCAATAATTTTTCCAGGCATCTCATAGCTCATTTCAGTCCCTTTCAGATTTTCAAGTGTGAGCAGCCATGGAGGAGTTATAACAAAACACAACATCATGAGTAGCAGCACTCCAACACTATCTCCAACAATAAGTAAACCATTAGCCAAAGTTTCTTTTTCAAGATAAGCAAACTTTTAAGAGACTAGGAAATAGATTTTTGAATCCTGTACCTACTGAAAGTCCTACAGGTAGTCCTTGACTTATGATCATGACTGAGACCAGAACTTTCATTGAAAACCGAAGAAGTTGTTAAGTGAGTCCCTATGTGATTGCCCCTTAATTTACAATCTATTTTTGCCATTGTCATTAAGTAAATCATGCAGTTGTTAAATGAATCCAGTCTTCCCCATTGACTTTGCATGTCAGAAGTTGGTGAGAAGGTCACAAATAGCCACCATATGATACCAGAATGCTGCAAATGTCATAAATAAATGCCAGTTGCCAAGCACCCAAACTGCAATCATGTGACTCTGGGGTTGCTTGATGGTTGTTAAATGCAAGGACTGATCATAAATCACTTTTTTTCAGTGCTGTTGTAACTTTGGTGACTGACCTAAGGATTGCATCTCAGGGACTGCCTGTATTTAAGTGTTTGGTTAAACACACAGAACAACATGGAAGAGAATTGGGCTGCTTCGTCAACCATGTCCCTTATTCTATCCAACTTTTAAGTTGGCAGTTGAAGGTTTCAAGAGAACTTCTGTTTGCATTTGCCTTTTAAAACTTTTGATTGAGCAAAATGTTGTGCTCAAGTTTTCGGTATATCTTCCATTTCAGTCTTCAGGGAGAGTAAGTTGTGTGCATGGTTTTTTTGTTGTTATTCTTTTTGTTTTTTTGTTGTTACATCTGAGTCCACCATATCTTCAACTGAACATCTGAAACAAAGCCAAAGCTTTCATCTGTATCTCCAAACTTTCTTAATAATTTTGCAAAAGTCTTGAAAAGCTCTATATTTGTAGATGATAGTTATTCTCTTTTCCCCCTGCTTTCCAAATCTTACTGAAGGGAATGAAGGAAGCTCTCAGCCTTCTCTAATGGGTCTAAACTATTTTTTTTAAATAGTGCCTAGTGTTTCTATTGATAATGCAGTATTTAGGTGTGATCTTCTCTAATGGGTCTAAACTCCATTAGAGAAGATCACACCTAAATACTGCATTATCAATAGAAACACTAGGCACTATTTTTTTTAAAAAAAAATGTTTGTATATTTAAGTTCTCAGAGTTCCATACTGCAAGATTTGTTTATTTGTAGCCTTTGATCTAACGTCAGTTCTGCTTTCTGTCCTGATTTTGCTGCAAATTTTCCAAAAATATATGGACGGATATAGCGAGGGAAGAAGGAAAAAAGCAGGAAGTTTAAGAAAATCATGTCCTGCTATAAGCTATGGTTCCCGACAGAATAAGGCTTTGGTACGTAAGGGCCTTAGGATTTTTGATCTTCTGATTTGTAACATTATTCTTAATATCTAACTGTAAAATTTAGATAAGAAATGTGCAGGCTTGAAATTTAATTTGTTTTACTGCTTGGAAGTTAATTTGTTTACTGCTGATGTTGCTCCCCTCCTCCTTCTCACATACTTTTATTAAAATAGAGATAATGATTAAATACATAAACCTATTTGCTGATTTCAACTGTCTAATAATGTATCCGGATTATGCATATTAAAATGTGAGTAGAAAAGTAAAGTTAACATCAGTTCTTGAAAGAAGCCTACTTCATTGGAGCTTTGCTTTTCCACCTGTAGTTGTTAACTAACCCATTGTGCTATAATAGGGAGAGGGAGAGAGAGAGAGAGAGAGAGAGAGAGAGAGAGAGAGAGAGAGAGAGAGAGAGAGAGAGAGAGAGAGAGAGAGAGAGAGAGAGAGANTTTGAATATACTTAAGCTCCCACTCCATTAATGTGTATTGCACAAGCAAGAACAGAATCCAGAATGTTTGATTTTCCCATTTTTCATTTGTCAAAGCCATCCTAGCTATCATTTCTCAGATGTTGAACATAATAGCAAGACAAGAGTATAAGTATTTCAGACCTGGAAAAACGTAGTATTAAAGTGAAATCAAATAAAGGATAAAACCTGAAATCAGTTAGCAGAAAAGTTGAAGCAATTTATATGTCTTCATTTTCTCCATTCCCATTGTGAGTTGTGTGGCAACTTTAATCTAGTACAGTAAAGATTAAACTGATTATACACCAATAAAGGAGCCTATTTGTAGTTTGGGGTTAAAATGAAGAGTCTTTGGTGCTCTCTGAGCTTGCTTGTTTTCTTGCAGGTGTTTCATTACCCAAACTAGGTAACATCATCAGTGTTAGTGCTGCACTGATGATGTTACCTAGTTTGGGTAATGAAACACCTGCAAGAAAACAGGCAAGCTCAGAGAGCACCAAAGACTCCTGTGAGTATGCATTATCAAGTCAATGTCTGGTGATTGTGTACATAAAATAATTTCCAGTTTGAATACGCATTTACTGTCATTTTACCTGCTTCTTCTAGAATTGCCAAATCATGAACAGCATATGAATAGGCAGTCTGATTATAATGAAGTGAGAATCTGGCAAACTTTATTCGGTGTAGAATTACAACAAGCTGAGAGAATCCAAAGCAAACAGCAAATAGATTAGGATGCACTAAAAAGCAACACACAAGCACATTGAATTCATACCAGTGAAGATATAGACCTTTTTTTTAATTCTTTCCATTTTCTTGACCACATGAAAGCAGAGTTCCTACTGAGGTGTGTCTTCTGATTGACCCCAGCCTCTGTTCATTTGAGCTTTTTCTTGGATAAATAAAGCTTAGATGAAAGGGCAACAGAAAAAAAGAGAACTAGTTCTTTTAAATGGTGGAGGCAGGCAATATCAATATCATGAGCATATTTGCAGATTGGATTAGCACATTTGGACATTGGAAACAAAAATTAAGCAAGTCCCAATGGATTGAATGGAATAGCCAAAGATATGTAGATAATGTGAGCGTGAAAGACAAATATCACATGAAGAATATCAACATTGAAAAATGGCAGTCCTTCGTAATTTCTTTTTTGTTTCAAAAATATTGAATATTTATCCCAGATATTCTTTGACATGTCTCAAATAAATAATTGTATATCATATACTCTCTATCAAGGGAAACCAAGTGCACATTGTATTAGTACATTCACACAAAGCATCAAATTGGGGAATTATGAAAGTTTAATTTTCTTTGGAAGGAGATCATTGGAATTAAGGAATTTAGAAACCTTAACCTTATTTACAAATAACTCCAAAGATTTCCAGGAAGGGAAATAATACTGAATATCCCATTGTTGATAACATTGATGTTTGTTTGCTTGTTTGTTTGGTGGTGGTGGGATGAGTTCACAACATTGTTGACTCATTGTAACTGCCTGGGTAAGTCCTTGCAGTTTAAAGTTTTTTCAGAAGTGTTTTGCCACTACCTGCTTCCTGGGGGTGAGAGACAGTGACTGGCCCAAGGTCACCCAGATAGTTTTTTGTCTAAGGCAGGACTAGAATTCATGGTATTCTGATTTCACAGTCATCTTGGACTTGGTTAAAAGCAATGATATAGATCTGATCTGAGGAGCAGAACTCTCTTCTAACCCTATATTTATTGTCTTTTAGTTCACTATGCTCATGACATTTCTATAGTAGTATGAGCTGCAAAGTGTGAAACTTGGCTATGTCAATTTCAAGTTCTGCCTGTAGAATAGGAAATAAAACTTGACATCATCTGTAGCCTTGAGAAAATGGTGATATTTACATTGAGCCAAAAACTTGAAAAAAAGTGATGCTGTTTGATCAGAACACAGGATTTTGATTGACAGTGTTAAATTAAGTCTTATTTCCCTTCTACTATGTTGAGTCTAGAGAAAGAAGCAAATTACAAGAGAATCTGCTGTGGGCAAAGGTAAGCTTGCAATTGTTCAGTAACTTGCAATGGAATGCTCAAGTAGCATACCTAACGTCAGACACATTTTGACTAATGGAGGCAGGACCAAATTCGCTTTTCTGTAATGCAAAAAAGAAGACATGTTTTCTTAGAAATAGCATTGTTAAAAAAATTAAATATAAAGTATGTAAAAGCTATATTTAATCAAGATGGATTAATAGGAGCACCCGTTGTGGTCATACAATTGCCCAAGTTATTGTTTTGCCCTAGTCCTCAGGGACAATTCTATCTGTGGTTAGCCTCTTCTTTCTTTTGGAAGTCTTCCTTTAAATAGACTACTCAGTTAAGCATCCACAGTATTGCATCTGATACCACAAATTTTATTTGCAACTGATGATGATTAGGGGATTGGAGGCTAAAACATATAAGGAATGGTTGCTGGAATTGGGTATGTCTAGTTTAACGAAGAGAAGGATGAGGGGGGACATGATAACAGTGTTCCAATATCTCAGGGGCTGTCACAAAGAAGAGGGAGTCAAGCTATTCTCTAAGGCGCCTGAAGGCAGGGCAAGAAGCAACAGATGGAAACTGATCAAGGATAGAAGCAACCAAGAACTAAGGAGAAACTTCCTGACAGTTAGAACAATTAACCAGTGGAACAACCTGCCTCCAGAAGTGGTAAATGCTCCAACACTGGAAGTTTTTAAGAAGATACTGGACAGCCATTTGTCCGAAATGGTGTAGGGTTTCCTGCCTGAGCAGGGGGTTGGACTCGATGACCTCCAAGGTCCCTTCCAACTTTATTATTATTATTATTATTATTATTATTATTATTATTATTATTATTATTATTATTATTATTATTATTATTATTATTATTATTATTATTATTATTATATTACTGCTAAAAGAGATAAAGATAGGAAGCTGCCAGAGAAGCTAGGAACTGATCTAGTAGTAGAAAGAAGTTAGTGATATGATGGTTGTATTGATTGTGTTTGCTGGTTCAAAACAAGCTCAATATGATCTCTATTTTTTCTGTAATCTTTTTAGAGAACCTTAAATATTTTTGCATAGAGAATTATGCTATGTTTATATTGCTGTTATTTTTTTCCAGGTAGTCCTCAATTAACAACCACAATTGGAATTAGAAGCTGACTAGAAGCTAAAGGAGCCCATAGAATAGAGGTGCTTTTTGGACAAATGTTGAAGTGCCCAATCCTACCCAGCCTGCTGCACCAGTCTGAGCTTCTGACCAATCACCAAGTACAATTCCATGAAGAATGAATTAAATTGATAAGATACAATACTTGATCTTAGCCAAAAGACTAAGAATTATGTCTATGTGAAAAATATTAGAATAGTTCAACCCTGAAGTGACAAGGTCCTGCACGAATGCTCATGTTTCCTGATCCAGGAAAGGTTGCTGATGGCATTCAAGATGTAAATATGCAAAAGGTCTTCTGGCTATAGAGTCTGCCTGTTGTTCAGATAGGAAATATGAGTCCAGGAGAACCCAAAATTACAAGCCCATTCTATCAAGGGCACATGACTCTGTCAACAACTAAAGGTTGTCCATATCTGGAATCAGAAGGTTTCTGTATTCACAGTTACATTGACTTGCTAGGAGCTAGCCTGGCTTTCTCATCTAGACCTTAACAGCATCCAGGTACTGATGGATGTTAATCTCTACCACATCACCTATCATGTGGTATCAGGCAAACATATCTGCATTTTAGATTATCAATCTCAGCTACTCATTTAGGAAGGACTGTATAAACTCTAGTCTGAAATATCTGAAGAGCATCAGTAAGATTAAAGAGATACATACAGCAGCTAGCCATGAAGCCTTTTGTAAGTCCCAATTCATTGCAGCCTCTACAAAAAGCCCTAGACATCCTCATTTTGACCTTGGTATTATTGCTCTGTTTTTCATTTAGCAACTCACCCAAGGGGAAGGCAGGTTTTGTTGCCAAGTGGAACCAAGCACAAAATCTAATGTGAAAATCCAGG
>NW_015387821.1:289453-335413 GCF_001527695.2 Protobothrops mucrosquamatus | reverse complement strand
CTAAGCAACACATTTTTAAATGGCCATAGGAAATGAATTAAAGAGTTGAAACAGCCAACAAAGGTTGGGGATGGGGTGAGGAATCCATTAAACTGTGTTTCCTATTTGAGCCTACTGCGCTAATACTCCAATTTTGCAGTACAAATGTCTGCACTAAGCAACTACACCAAAACATTTAATTACTGATATTTCTCTGCTCAAGTTTTTCCTGTCCTTATTACTGAAGCAGCTGCAGGCTGAGGACTTGTGCAATCTGCTCTGATCAACAAACCAAAGGCAGGATCCTGGGCGTAACACAATAGGAAATACAGTCGTTGCATTAAGCTGAAGGAAAACAAAAACTTTGGAGAGCCTGGAATTTTGACTGCACTCTTGTTCCATTTCATGCCCAGTCACTCTTTGCCTTTGGAAGGAACTAATTAGTTGCTAGGGCCTCATTTAAGCACATCTTCCAAAGATTACGCATCCCAAAAATACTATGTTTAAAATAGCTTCTGCAGATTTTTTTTAAAAATCAGATTCACTCAATTTCATTTCATTGTTCAATAATCTGTTGGTGAAACCGCAGAGTCTTCCACTTACCATTGGTTAAACATCCAATAATTTTTCCAGGCATCTCATAGCTCATTTCAGTCCCTTGAGGATCTTTTCAGATTTGCAAGTGTGAGCAGCCATGGAGGAGTTATAACAAAACACAACATCATGAGTAGCAGCACTCCAACACTATCTCCAACAATAAAGTAAATCACTAGCCAAAGTTTCTTTTTCAAGATAAGCAAACTTTTAAGAGACTAGGGAATAGATTTTTGAATCCTGTACTACTGAAAGTCCTACAGGTAGTCCTTGACTTATGATCATGACTGAGACCAGAACTTTCATTGAAAACCGAAGCAGTTGTTAAGTGAGTCCCTATGTGATTGCCCCTGAATTTACAATCTATTTTTGCCATTGTCATTAAGTAAATCATGCAGTTGTTAAATGAATCCAGTCTTCCCCATTGACTTTGCATGTCAGAAGTTGGTGAGAAGGTCACAAATAGCCACCATATGATACCAGAATGCTGCAAATGCCATAAATAAATGCCAGTTGCCAAGCACCCAAACTGCAATCATGTGACTCTGGGGTTGCTTGATGGTTGTTAAATGCAAGGACTGATCATAAATCACTTTTTTTCAGTGCTGTTGTAACTTTGGTGACTGACCTAAGGATTGCATCTCAGGGACTGCCTGTATTTAGGTGTTTGGTTAAACACACAGAACAACATGGAAGAGAATTGGGCTGCTTTGTCAACCATGTCCCTTATTCTATCCAACTTTTAAGTTGGCAGTTGAAGGTTTCAAGAGAACTTCTGTTTGCATTTGCCTTTTAAAACTTTTGATTGAGCAAAATGTTGTGCTCAAGTTCTTGGTATATCTTCCATTTCAGTCTTCAGGGAGAGTAAGTTGTGTGCATGGTTTTTTGTTGTTATTCTTTTTGTTTTTTTGTTGTTCCATTTGAGTCCACCATATCTTCAACTGAACATCTGAAACAAAGCCAAAGCTTTCATCTGTATCTCCAAACTTACTTAATAATTTTGCAAAAGTCTTGAAAAGCTCTATATTTGTAGATGATAGTTATTCTCTTTTCCCCCTGCTTTCCAAATCTTACTGAAGGGAATGAAGGAAGCTCTCAGCCTTCTCTAATGAGTCTAAACTATTTTTTTTAAATAGTGCCTAGTGTTTCTATTGATAATGCAGTATTTAGGTGTGATCTTCTCTAATGGGTCTAAACTCCATTAGAGAAGATCACACCTAAATACTGCATTATCAATAGAAACACTAGGCACTATTTCTTTTTTTAAAAAAAATGTTTGTATATTTAAGTTCTCAGAGTTCCATACTGCAAGATTTGTTTATTTGTAGCCTTTGATCTAACATCAGTTCTGCTTTCTGTCCTGATTTTGCTGCAAATTTTCCAAAAATATATGGACGGATATAGCGAGAGAAGAAGGAAAAAAGCAGGAAGTTTAAGAAAATCATGTCCTGCTATAAGCTATGGTTCCCGACAGAATAAGGCTTTGGTACGTAAGGGCCTTAGGATTTTTGATCTTCTGATTTGTAATATTATTCTTAATATCTAACTGTAAAATTTAGATAAGAAATGTGCAGGCTTGAAATGTAATTTGTTTTACTGCTTGGGAGTTAATTTGTTTACTGCTGATGTTGCTCCCCTCCTCCTTCTCACATACTTTTTATTAAAATAGAGATAATGATTAAATTCATAAACCTATTTGCTGATTTTAACTGTCTAATAATGTATCCGGATTATGCATATTAAAATGTGAGTAGAAAAGTAAAGTTAACAACAGTTATTGAAATAAGCCTACATCATTGGAGCTTTGCTTTCTCCCCTGTAGTTGTTAACTAACCCATTGTGCTATAAATAGGGGGAGAGAGAGAGAGAGAGAGAGAGAGAGAGAGAGAGAGAGAGAGAGAGAGAGAGAGAGAGAGAGAGAGAAGAATCATCTGAGAAATGACTTGATCGTGTTTGGCACATTCTACAAATGGTTTTTGGCATATGTTTCATTGTGGGAAAGAGGCCCACTCAATTAGGTCTTCTAAACAACTGAGATTTTGGGGCTATTTATCTCTTTGAGGCACATGTCTTCCACTTGATTCAAAGTACAGAAACATCAGCCACATCAGAGCCTTTATAGAATGGCTGAGGAAAGAGTAGATGTGTTGCTGAACATTAATTTCCATATTCTTTCACCGAGGGCCATATTGCCTAGGACTGGGGATCAGAGGTGTGTTGGATATGTCCGCCACCTTGAGTTCTTTGTAAAAATAATAAAGGTGGGAGATAAATAAATAAATATTAGAGTCTAATATTATCTCACCTAACTGTTGGTCACTAAATATATTAAATAACATTGCAGTTTGAGTTGTATTTTCTTTTCTTTTTTCCTTACCCCTTTTTAATTTTAGTTCTGAGCACAAGGTTTCTGCATCTCTTTTAGTTGCTTTAGCAATTTAGGCTTAGGAGTGCTTTAAATAAAAGCAAAATATTATGATTTGAAGAGAAATCTGAGTGCAACATCTGTCCCCTTCCCATAGCAGGAATTGGGTATGGCTAGTCTAGAGAAAAGAAGGGGGGACATGATAGCAGTATTCCAGTATTTGAGGGGCTGTCACAGAGAGGAGGGGGTCAACTTATTTTCCATAGCACTCGAAAGCCAGACAAGGAATAACAGATGGAAACTGATCAAGAAGAGATTCAACCTAGAAATAAGGAGAAATTTTCTAACAGTGAGAAAAATCAACCAATGGAACAGTTTGCCTTCAGATGTTGTGCGAGCTTCACATCACTGGAAGCTTTCAAGAAGAAACTGGACTGCCCTCTGTCAGAAATGGTGTAGGGTCTCTTGCTTGGGTGGGGTGGGGGTTGGACTAGACCTACAAGGTCCCTTCAAACTCTGTTATTCTGATTCTGATTCAGTGGAACAGTTTGTCTTCAGAAGTTGTGGGTGCTTCATCAATGGAGGTTTTTAAGAAAAGACTTGACAGCCATCTATCTGAAATGGTATAGGGTCTATCTGAGCAGGGGGGGGGGGTTGGACTAGAAGACCTCCAAGCTCGCTTCCAGCTCTATTCTTATTAACCAAATACATTTTACCAAGGTTGATCTGCAAAGGGTATGGTCTGCAGCACTTCACTTTTCCATTCACAACTAAAACAAAGTATTGTTATAGCAAAAATAGAAAATTCCACAACTGTGTAGATAGACCTCACTTAATGACTGTCCTGTTTAGTGACTGTTCAAAGTTATAACAATGCTGAAGATGTAAATTTGCATCTGCGATCATCATAGTTTCTCTGTAGTCTTGTGATTGATATTCAGGGGCTTAATAAATGATGGATGTTCTCTACCATTGCAGAATATCGCAGTCATATAATTGCTTTTTTTTGCACTTCTCAATTGGATATTAACAAGCAAAGTCAATGGAGAAGCCAGCAATAAAATCGCAAGTCATAGTCATTTGGTGTTTCATTTAACAACCCATGACGACTTCCATAATGACTGAGTGGGAAATGGCATCGTAAGTCCATCATGGTCACTTGAAGTTTCACTTAGCAACCATGTTGTGGTAACTAAGCAAGCACTCCTATATCTGAAATAATGTAACTACAATATGTGTTTTGTGTCTTAAAAACTCAACTATAGTAGTAAACATTTCACAATTCAATATGAAAATTAAATCTAAGAGATTTCATTTTTCTGGTATAAGAATGTGATAAATAATCAATAAATCATATCTCTTCTACATAGTTAATGTATCTAATTTTTTTATAAAACTATTTTAACAACTGCTTAAATCACTGATAATTTGTTTTTTATATATTGGTTAAAGACCTTATTTGCTCTTATGATGGATCCCCCCCAAAAAATACCTCCAATAATCTGATATGTAGACTATTTTATCAGATTCGTGAAGCCACAATTTCTTAGTTTAAAGTTAGAGAATGGTCTACATGCAACTTCCAGTTTCAATTCTTGGTCTCTTCAGACAAAAATGGAAAAAAATCCAGCCTAAAACCTAGACAGATGCAGTGATCATAGTCTGCATCTGCATAGTCTGCATAGTCTGCATAGTCTGCATATTCTGCATCAGTCAGACTAATAGTCTGACTAATAGTCTGACTGAATAAAATCTAGCTTCCTACTGTAGACAGACAGCTAAGAACAAAGCTACATATAACACTACTTTATTTGAACAGTTTTGGGGGAAAAATGCCTGGAAAAGAGTACATACATGTGATGACGTTCCCAACAAACCTTGAGAAGACAGAGAAGGAAGCAAAACTGAAAAGAAACAGCGCCATTATAGAAGAGTTGTTTGAATCTAGGGATGGCGGAATATTAATGTAATAACAAAAGTGGATTACTTTGAGTCTATTTTTCATTCTTACCCTTCTATGGACTCCAGAATACTTTTCTATGGCACTCTGTTTCCTCCCTTAATTGCCTCACTTGTTCCTAAGGTTTGTTAGGCACTCCATCACAGGAGCAAAGAATGTGATTATGGTAGGTTAACTTTCACATAAAATGGAAGTTAATATTTTCATCTTGAGATAGGTTATGGTGAAAATCACTTCTCCAAACTACCTTTTGACATGGGAAGGAACTTTTCATTAGTGCTCATAATTGCTGCTTTCTAGGATTAAAAACAAGTTTGGGGGAAATAGATTTTTCATGATGGAGCAAAATAAATATTATATTTTCAATGTCTGAAGACATTGCCATAGTAGGGGTTCCTTGACTAATACATCTTCTACTTAAAACAAACAAAACAAACACAGACATCTATAGATTTTTCCATGGTGGCCCCTACCCTGTAGAACATTTTCCCTGGCAATCTAGCAAGCCCCCACCCTTTCAGCCTTCCAGAAAACCATTTCTTTTTCCCCAGAGACTGGTGTGTGTGTGTGTGTGTGTGTGTGTGTTCATGTCAATGTTATATTGTTGTGAGACACCCATAGTTGTGGTCTGAAATGGTCAGCCATACAAATATTTTAAACACATAAATAATGTCATGTATTTAATGTGAATTATATCCATCTTGACTAAGAGATTCAGTCTTCCCTGATGGAGAGGTTTTTATTAATATCATAGAATTTGTCCTTCTTATTAATGCGCTGGTTATGACAGAACAGTGAAATCACTTTAGAGGAGAAAGAACACCTTTTTGTCAGGATGATGTCTCATAGGAGACCTGAGTCTATATTAGTACAGGAACGATCCAGAAATGTCTCCCTTTGTGTCACTTGGAGCCTCCGAAGATGATAGAAAGGGATGTCACTGGAGACAGGCAGTTCTTACAAAGGTTATTGTCTATGAAAGCGAGTAGGTAATTTCTTTTCAACAACACATAATTGGCCAAATTGACAGAAATTATACACATTCTACCATTATTTGGAGAAAAGGGCTTCTTTTGAGTGTCACGTTTTTTTTTATTTTCAGCCAACTTACAAAAGGTTTAAGTTGTAGCTCTGCCAAGCAGAAGTCCCAATTACCGCAAAGCATATGCTTATGTTACCACACAATTAGAAGCAGTAAACTGTGTCATGCCTCAAAGGCAAGAGGCAGGTCCCATCCCCCGTTGCTCTGTGGTGAAGCCATCATGTACCATTTCCTATCTTTGATGCAAATTGCATTCCCCCCCCTGTGTGAATGGAACTCTGCCAAAGTTAGATGAGAAATAAATTGAAAGCGCGAATGAATCTTTCTTTGTCTTCCAATACTTTGTCTAAATAACACCACAAAAACCTATCACTGGTTACTTTTTAACTTTCCTCTGATAGTAGTCACGCTTAACTTAGTACATATTCAAACAGATGACAAAACAGCCAAATTAGGGAATACATGAAAGCAGTCAGTTAGAAGAAGATGGATAACACCTTTTCTGACTAACACATTTTGTTAAAGGCATAAGCTTTCATGTAATACAGAGTTTTAATAAAATCTGTTACTCAGGAAATGTGTTACTAGACTCCTTCTGGATTTTTGTCAGGATAGACTAATATGGTTCTCTTCCTACAGTGAAAGCACGGAGTACAACGAGATTTACCAGAATACTTATTTGATATTTCTGCAACTCACAAGAGTAAGTTGTTCAGTCAAATTTCCTTCTAGTGTGGCAGTTTTTTCTTTCTTTGTGCAACAATAGAAGATATACAGAGGCTTTTTAAATTCACATTTTAAAAAAATCTGATTTATCTATTGACTGCCATATTTATAATAAATCTGAATAACCCTTGGTGCTTCAGTTCAAAGTTTAAAGCAATATTGATGTGTTGCCTAGCAGCTTATAATGTTCATAGGATGCTAAAAGAGCATAGAATCCTTTCCCTCAGTGATTTCTCTCCAACATTGATATAAATCATCTACGCCTGCATTATTATGCATTATTAGGAGGAAAGCATTCCGACTTATCTTTATCCTCCTTGAGAGTATGTTGTCAAAAGGTATGAGAGAAGTAGGTACATAAGTAAGTAAGCAAACAAGCAAATGAATAAATAACATTTGCTCCCTAGGTGACTCAACCTTTCTTCATGAATTTCATTTTGAAATATGCACTGTTTCTGCCAAACTCCAAAGGTCTAAAGCAGAGTTTCTCATACTGTCTGGGGAATTATGGGAACTGAAGTCCACACATCTTCAAGTTACAAAGGTTGACAAGCACTGGTCTAAAGGACAGAGCTGGGAAGGGAAGCTGAGACTGGAAATACAAACTATGCAGTTCTGCTTCCCAGCTTTTATATCAGTGGATAAGAGAAGCTTTCATCTCCTCAAGTGATTCATGTAGGGTAAGGTTTCAAACATTCTTCCCTAGAAGTTCCCTGCAATCAATGTATCTTCTTCTTCGGGGTGGGCTGATAGGGGATTGCGCTGTGAATGTTTTATGCCTTTGTGCACAACTATATTTTCCACCTTAGACAGAGAGACGTTCCTTCTCAGGGAAAGATATTCTGGAAATTTATCTTCTAATTTGGTATTATGTTTAAAACAAAACAAATTCCTAGTAATATTTCTTACTTTCAAAAAATGTTTCTTATTACCCATGATCTGGGGAGAAAATAAAAGGAAAAAAAAATATGTCCTTAATAGTCTTCATCAGTTATTTTATAGCAGTCACCATTCATCCTTCTTCCCCATAAACCTAAGAAATGATGGAGGATGAAAAATCCTACATATCAACAAGTGAACAAATATATATAGAGGGAGGGAGGGAGGGAGGGGAAAAGGCTTAGTTTTCCCTTAATAATGCCCAAGTCTCATCCTCAGTAATTATTGAATAATGCCTCTAGTTGGATAACTTGCTATTTGTGTGGACATGGCCAAGATCATCTGATAGATTTTAATTTAGAGGGGTCCAAATATGACTTTCAGAGGCACCCTCCTGTATCATTTACCATATTCCTTGTACCATTTAATTTTTACTAAGTGATGATGATCATGACAATGACGATGACAATGATGATGACGATGATAGTTTTAATGAACCCCTGTGTAGCAGACTTTGAATGCAACAGACCAAATACCTGGCTGGAGATCCCCCATCCCATCCCAGTGGGGGCAATTCTGTTGCAACCAATGTAATCCAACCAAAGAGACAAAAATATGTTATTTTTACTTTAATATTTTGATATTCACGGAGAATTAGGTCATCTGCATAATGACACAGTTATGAAAATAATGCAATACTTAATTGAATGGATACCTCTTACTATACCTTCGGGGGGAGGGAAAGGGTTGGTGAAAGTCAATAACCCTATGTTACCATCATTGGATATGTATATTGTTATCACAATAGGACAGCTTGCCTCTCTCACAGTCATGTAATTGCTATTACACTTGAGTCATCATCTGATTCTTAAGGGAAAATATATAGTAGTACACTGGAAGACTTGCTAACAATTTCATATCATAGAAGTAACTATTCCTCATTTTTATTTTTCATGGTGTGAGAAGTCAGCCCCCCCCCAGAGAAAGAAATATTCTTGGAAATATTTAAAAGGCAGAATATATTTCCCTAAAGGATTTAAAAGGCAGAAACCCCCCCCCCCCCAAGTCTCTCTGTCCCAAACAGAAACCAAGTCTGCAGAAATGCAGATGTGATAATCTTGTCAGAAAGACTGGAGTCAGGAAACTGGGAATAGGAAGAAAGAGCCCTAGAATCAACAATACCTCACACCAAAAATCTAAGAGTCATCAACCACAGCTCCAGGAAAGCAGGATATGACCTTTGGGACATAATAGGATTAACCCACCACCATCAGAATACCAGAAAGGCACACTCAGACTCAGGTCAAAGTTCACGCCACAGGAACAACTCCAAACAAAAGGCTCCAGAGGGTATAAAAACCCACTCCCTACATGTGCTCTCTCTCTTTTCTTCCAGAGCCATCTTTCTGTCTGGCTCTCCTCTTCAATAAACTGCAACCTTCTTTCTAAAGCAGTCACCATATTGTTTATTCCCGGCTTGGACTGAATCATGATGAAGACTTTTCCTTCAACAACAGTTTGTATTAAACTTAATAAGCCAAAATTCATGTTATTAACAGAAATATTATGGCCTGCAACATGTAAACATAATACCCCAAATAGCTCTCCCTAGTATTCAGTATTGGCACTTTACAAATTTCATGATTAAATATGCCAAAAAATGAATTGAATTAACATAGCAAAATATAGTTAGCAAAACAGTTTGCTACGGTAATCATTGCCACAGGCCTTAATTAACATGAAAATTAATTTCAGAACCTGGTGTAAGAAACTTTAATCATATGTATTATCATCATTGCATGAAAACTCTGAACACCTCTAGGATACAATTTCTTCAAGGGGATCTCAATAAATCTTTGGAATGTTATTAAGAAAAAAACAAAACTCTGTATGTATCTTATATAAAAAGGCAACTTTAAATCAAATGAGTAATGCTTTGATATTGAAAGTATTACTCAATAGTGCCCTCTAGCTTTTTTTTAAATGAAAACAAGAATTAAGGTGACAATTGAAAAATGCAGATCTGTTGCATTCTAAAAGATAATTGCATATTCTGTACCTTTGGGATTCAAGAATAAGTGGCCTACTCCAGCAACTTCTGTAGATGTCTAGGAAAGGTATATAATATGAGCCCTGCTATCAACTGAAAGCATGGAGGTCTGACATTTAGTTGAGAATGGAATGTGAATATTTGGCTCCACTTTTAGCTAGGAAAAATCACATTGAACACCTTTCAATTAGCCCTGGAGTCCCCCCCCCCCGGGCTGTGTGCTCTCTCCATTACTCTTCTCGCTATATATCAATAACTGCATCTCTAAGGATCCCTTTATTAAAGTACTGAAGTTGCAGATGATACAACAGTCATTGGTCTCATTCGAAACAATGATGAGTCTGCATATAGGCAAGAGGTAGATCAACTGGCTCTGCATCCGGAATAATCTGGAGCTGAACACTCTTAAAACTGTAGAGATGATAATAGATTTTAGAAGAAGCTCTCCTATTCTGCCACCTCTTACAGTGTTAGGCAACACAGTATCAATAGTAGAGACCTTCAAGTTTCTAGTTTCTATTATCTCCAAGGACTTGAAATGGTCACCTAACATTAGAACCATCATTAAAAAGGCTCAGCAAAGAATGTTCCTCCTGCGGCAACTCAGAAAGCTCAGATTGCCCAAGGATCTTCTGATACAGTTCAAAGAGGAATTATTGCGTCTGTCATTTCCACCTCAGTAAGTATCTGGTTTGGCACAGCAACCAAACAGGACAGGTACAGACTTCAACAGATAGTTAGGACTGCAGAAAAAAACAATTGCAACAAGCCTGCCTTCCATTGAGGACCTGTATACTGCAAGAACCAGAAAGGGGACTGAGAAAATATCTACAGTCTATTTATATCTATAATCTATTTCAATGTCTCCCTTCAGGATGCTGCTATAGAGCATTGCATGCCAAAATAACCACATAAAGATACTGTAGTTCCCTCCCCCCATGCCATCACTCTCCTGAACATTTAATTCCCACAGTACTGTTTCATTTTTCATCTTTTCTCATCTTCTCATTTTCCTACTCTCTTCTCCTATTGATTTCTTATAATTTATCAATTGTTATTTGTAACATGATTAATGATTGTAACTATGATTATGACCTATGACTTATTACTTACTGTTTATATGTACACTATGAGCTTATGCAGCAGACACAAATTCCTTGTGTGTCTAATCACACTTGGCAATAAAAATTCTATTCTATTCTATTCTATTCTATTCTATTCTATTCTATTCTATTCTATTCTATTCTTCTACCCTGAATTCCACGCATAGTACTGGTGGCCTTAAGGAGACAATTACTAATATTGGCTTAAATATAAGAATCCATGCAAGTGGGGACCCTGCCATCTTAGTAGGCTTTCCTTTGAAGTCTCTAGGGGACTGTATGAAGATTGGGAGTGGAGCTGTATATATTGTTTCAGTCTTTTCTCAGTTTGACATCTTCTTACATTCAACTAAATGTCTGAACAAGACATTTGGGTCCTGGGTTTTGATACTGCTATTTAGATTAGGCTCCCTAATACTAAATCTGTGAGAATACTAAAAATGTGAGAATAGACTAGGGCAGTGGTTTTCAACCTGTGGGCTGGAGAGGCGGCAATGTCATCACAGAGGTCCATGAAATCCTGAAGAAATGTTATGATTACATCTTGAATTAAGTCTTGGGGGTCCATGGTGAAGAAAAGGTTGAGAACCACTGGACTAAGGAATTCTATTATATCCAGCCAAATAATGGGACAAATCCTTTTTCTTATTAAACATGCTCAGCACACCTGCTGTAGATTAGTGTGTATGTGTGAGCACATATATACCGTTAGGNCCGTTAGGACACCATGTCTGCAAATATTTGAAATACTTGTACAGAATCAAGATCATTTATTAGGACATAATGGTATGGAGACAAAACAAATTAAAAAACGTTTGGATTAAGTAAATAAAATGGATGCAACATTTTAAAGAAACAATTACAGTGGAACAATTGGAAAACCTATGGGGTGGGGGTGGGGACAATAATTTACACCAGGGAAAATTGCTGCAAAATGTTTTACAGATGGTACAAATGTCAACAAATGGCAAAGAGAATAAATTGTAGAATAAATTATGGAACAATAAATTATTAGAAATGCCACAACAAAGATTATTATTAGTTCCAATATTTTCAAATAAGCAGTGTAATTTAGAAGGAATTGAATTGAATTCAAAAGCATTTATGGATCAAAATTCTACATATGGCCTTGTCCCAAATCCAGTGGTGGAATTCAGATATGTGAACAACTGGTTCTCTGTGTGGATGCCGCTTCCGGAAATCCATTCTGGGCCTGAGCAACATAATTAGCTACCGGTTCTGCTGAAGTGGTGCGAAACAGCTGAATCCCACCACTGCCCAAATCCAATGTTTGGGTTTTGCCATTGTCTTCCAAGATCTTTTTTTAAATTTCCAGGCTTCCCTAAAGGTCTAGAATTTCCTGATAGTTTCCTATCTAACTAGTTTTTATCCAACTTTGCATTTTAAGATCACTTCAAGACAGCTGCAGGCTGACTGGGAAGCTGATAGTAGATAATGGCGACCTAACTTTGTATTGTTTTCAAGAAGTTGTGTCCCCCACATACTAGGAATTAAGGTTAAGATTTAAACTTAGAGCCTTTGTCTAAAAAACATGGATTGGGTTTTTAAGTTGGAAATCATTACCAAGAACATCAGGAGTTGTTTTTGAGCCACAGGCCTAGTTTTTGTGAAAATAGCAAAAAGTGCCAGATATGCTATCTAGAGCTATCAAATAAAAGATGGGATATAATGACTAAACTGCATCATTCAAGTACAGTGTTCAAATCTATGTAGCTATTCATTTTAAAAATGGAATTATTATGAGCCATCAAATCACCCAGTGTTATTTTTACATTATGCTTTTCAATGGAATCAGTTCAGATACTGATATTTTGCATCTGTAATCTCCATGTAGTTCAGACACTTTGGAATACTCTTCTTGTACAGTGGAATGTTAAATGTATAGTCAGAATGAAGTTTTCTTGAACTTATACTCAAGTACCTGCATATAGGATTTCAATCCAACACCAAGCCTACTAAGGATGTATCACTAAAGAATGCTAATGTAAATGTATTCAGGATTCCTGAACTCTATTACTGAATTTTCTATAATTAATAACCTAAATAGTGCATTTAATTATATATATCACAAGAGTTTAAAACTGCTTAGTTAATTATTATTGTTTGCCAAATAAAATGTTACAAATAGCACAAGTCACTGAATGCAAGCTGTTCATCAGATGAACAGTGTTATTTACTCTGCATGGAAAATGGGAATCCATCTGTACGCTACTATCAAATAAAATGCATTTCCATCAGAATGTGATTCTGTCTTATCTATAATTAACCACCAGATGCCAACTGAAACCCAGCCATGTAGCCAGTCTCCTAATCACAACCCCTTTTGCTTTAAATCTAGTAATGGATAGTCTGTCTGAAATCCCATTGTTGTTAACCAAAACACAGACCTCTTTAAGATTTCATATTGTGTTCTTTAGTAGCACAGCATTACCACAATGATAAGCAGTACTACAACCCAGGTTCAGATAGTGATAGGTTACAGGGATATGGAAGGCCAAAGATGGATAGCTAGTTCATGAAATTATATACTAGATGGAAATAGTGAATTATATGTGAGTGGAATGAGGATTGTTGTATAGTAATCTTGGCACAATAGCAATTTCCCCTACATTTGTGATGAATGCATCCTCTAAATCAAACTCATATTTTTCTGGCAGAGGAAAACAGCTGGAGGCACCAAAGTTAAGTATGGCTGCTCAAACTCTTCCTCCTCAACAAAAGTAATCTATACCACTTAGGCAATACTCAAGTTATATTTCTGTCATTTCAAAAGTCCCAGAAATCACTGTTATCAGGGCTCTGTCTTTATATTAAGGTAAAATTAGCTCCTTCTGGAGAAGACTCATATCAGGCGTTAACAATCAGATTCACACATAAAAGTTTCAGCTGATTGCTTTATTATTCAAGTCTATACACAGAAATCTTCTCAGACTAACAGTTTGTATCTAGATAAAACTAGACAAGTTTGATAGCATTCAAAAGGGGAGGGGGTTGGACCTCTTGTGACTGTGTAAACACTAATCTAATTCCTGCTTGACTTCTTCCACTCTAAACTAAAGCCCTGTTTGATCCCTTCCCCTAGCTCTGTCAGTCTCTCTCCAACAATGCCTGAGAATATTATGGATAACCAAGAAAACACACTGATGGCTTATCAAACAAATCAACCCAGAGCTTTTACTCAAAATACAAATGACCAGGCTGAAATTATCCTACTTCAGACACATTAGGCAAAGATCCAACTCTCTGGAAAAGGCTATAATGCAGGGAAAGGAATAAGAAAAGAGAAGAAGAGGATGGCCAGCAGCAAGATAAATGGGCTCAGTTATAGAGGCATTGAATGCACTCTTGAAAGACATGAAAGAACAGGTTAGGGATAGATCATCTTAGAGAAAATCTAGTTATGCGGTCACTAGGAATAATAATAATAAAAAACCTTGATGGCATGTAATCAATCAATACTAGTTCCTTAGCAGGGATAAGAAGCTTGTAGCTGTCCAGCTGAATTTCAAGAGCTTCAGTTAGCCAAGTTACTGATGAAGCATGCTGGGGATCAAGCTCTTCCACAGAGGGAAACCTCAGTGTCAAAAATAGCAGGCAAGACTGGGTGATCACCTCTCTTTTTACATGGATAATGTGCATCCTCACACATAAAAGGGCAAAAGGACTTTGATAACTTTAGCCAGGCTTGCCATTTTGTCATTGTTGTCCCACCCCATCTTTCCCATGCATTGCCTAGGGCTGGGTATTACTGCAGTTCAGCCATAGCTAAAGAACCTTAAGTTCCCACTCTTGCTTAGTAGGAAAGTTAGTGTTTAGAAACAGTTTTAATCATTATGATGCTGATAATAATAGGCAAAAATTGATGATAATGCACCAAGAGTCACTTTTCAAATTGTGTTTCCCAAGAATCACGCAGAATTTAAAAGCATGTATTGAAAATGAAATTGGAACTGTCAAGGTGTTAATAAAGAAAGAATGCTACAGAAAATAGTCATGAATTTACATGAAAGATTTTTTAAATAAGGTGCACCTGGATGTTTTAGAACTTCAAAGACTCAACCAAACACCTTCAGTTCTGTCTGCTAACAAAGAAAAGAATTCAAAACAATAGGAAAGGAGGCAGTCATGTTTTATATCAATTATCTTCTAAAAAGCTGTTTAAGGAAAATGCCACATTAACACACACATATGCACATGTACTCATAACACAGATAGAAAAACAGTAGTCAAATGGAAAGTATAGACAAAACTTTCTAAATCCTATTTTTCCAGATCTGATTGAAGTCACTTAATTAACTGAAAAATAATAGAATATCCTTCTAACTGCAGCTGTTTTACTCAGATCTAAGATTCACTTGACAGAATTGACGATTTCCATTTTTTTAAAGTTAAAAAACACTTCAATAAATATTGACTGTGGTTCTATTTATTTTCATGTTTTCCTTTTCAGGCAGTTCCAGCTTAAAATACAGAGAAGGTTGCAGACTTTTCACCTGTATGCCAGAATTAGAGGATTGAAACAGAGACTGTGTTTACAAATGAAACTCAAGATTATTAGGTGAGTGTCATTCATTCAGATCTAATGGCATCCCATCTAATAGCAATAGCAATAGTGTTTTACAGACCTCTCTAAGTGGTTTACAGAGTCAGCCTATTGCCCCCAACAATCTGGGTTCCCATTTTACCAACCTCAGCAGGATGGAAGGCTGAGTAAACCTTGAGCCGGTCAGGATCAAACACATGGCAGTGAGCAGTGAGTTAGCCTGCAATACTGCATTCTAACCACTGCACCACCACAGCTCTTAATTATAAGCTATCAGCAGTACACAAACAGTTCAAGGTCAGAAGCCAGATTTTTCTATATGGGATGATTTGTGTCATCCTTCCCTTTCAATTTTATTTCTTCTCTTTGCTTTTCTTTTTCTTCTACATACTGGATTAGATATACAGGTAGTTCTCAAGTTACAACTGTAATTGAGCCCTGCAATTACAGTCATAAGCCATGATAGTTGTAAAGCAGATCACCATATGACTGCACCCAGTTTTAAAACCTCATTAAGTGAGCACATCAAACATAAAGAGAACACAGCAGTCATAAAGCAAACATGTTAAACATTGTCTGCCAGAGTGCGCTATGGAACAGGGTTTTTGCCAGGAAAGAAGGAAGTCAGAACAAGAGATGAAAAATGCTAATAGACTCCCATTGTTCCTCAGTTCAAGGAAATCCAGGATGACATCTGATAGGCAATCACAAACCAAAGTCTCTGATCCAAAGGAGAATGCAAGGGAACACAGGTGGAAATTATATATGGAATAAGGCAATGCAAGATTTCAACTAAATGTTTAGTTTTGACAATGCTTTGAGCAAAGAAACTCTTCAAGCAGCTTTTGCAAAAACAAAATGAAGTAATGCTACCACCTTTTTTTTTTTTTTGGTCTGCATTGATCTGATTTCTGATTACTTCCAGCACATCAAGTAGCTGGAAGATCAAACAGAGCATCTCAAGAGCCTGAGAAAGATTGTGTATAGTTTTGATTTTGTGTATAGTTTTGGCTTCATGATTTAAAAGAAATCCATCATTGTTTTCAATGGGAATAAAATAAGGTAATCCCCCTCCCCCAACTATTCATTGACAAGGAACAGCAACCAGGTGAAAGCAGCTAAAATAAAATGGATAAAGAATAGGAATGGCAGGATTTGAAAACCATATATTAGGGATAGGTGAGGCTTGTTACAAAAGAGTGCATATGACACTGCAGTGTATTTCAGAAAATGAGTTTATTAGGAAAATTTATGGATCAAGGGGAAATGCTGATTTTCCTTCTTTTATAATTGCACAAAATTGACAAAATGGTGTGGTGTGACTATAAATCAGTGATCCTGACATGGACTTGTATTGTTCCATACTTCATTAACTAAGCTGTAGTCTTATGTATCCATCCATCTTCTTCTGGTTTGAGAGGAACTTACTTCAACTAAGTATGCTTGGAACTGTAACTCAGAAACTCTGAACCAGGTTTACTGAAATGCAAAAGCGATTAATTTCAGATGCTTTTTTCATCCAATAATTCTAAGCAGCACAACAGTTTAAAAAAATATTTGTTATGATCAGAGAACAGCTGTACCACATACAAGTAGATGAGTCAAATATAAGGCATAGTTGACATAAAGTATAAGCTATTTTCTACTCAGTCACTAATTCTAAATTGGAGTGTTGATAGGATTGCAGTTTTAATCATATACTGCAGTATATAGTAGGTCTTGTTAATATGTTACCAAGGGGAGGTTTAAATCCTGTTTGCATCCTGGTACCAGGATACCTTTAGGATATCTTCAGGAGTCCAATTTGAGCACTCCAAGAGAAACTGGCCCCCATGTTATTAATTTTTTGGAAGCTAATCTCATAGAAATGAGATTACATCATTGAGTGTTGGTTGACATTGTTTATCATTGGTTCATACGTTCACACCCTCAAAAACATCCTGTGAAAGTTTCATTTGTATTACATTTTCTTCATTGTGCATTGCCAAGAGTCTGACTGGAGTACACACTGAATGTGTGAATTTATGATTGAATATCACATTGTAACCTACTTTTCGTTGTGGGCCTAATATCATACCACATGGGTAACTGGATAATGTTTTCATGTATGCTCATTCACACATACACAGAGGTTTGTTACTGATGGAGTTGAATGAACATCTTATCAAAGTCTTTATACTGACATCCTGTAGACCAGGGGTGTCAAACTGCTGTCCCATGGCTGGTTGCATCATGCAGAGGCCACACCCACACCATGGCAAAAAAGTTGTGATATGTCATGACATGTCATGTGACACAGCGAGTTTGACACCCATGCTGTAGACTGATGGTAAAAGGGAAGTTGTACTTTGTTGCGACAACAGTGATTTTGTTCCAAGCATGGTTCGGCGAACATATATTCTTTTTGATAACCATCATTTAGAGCCAGGGAAAAGTCACATTGGAAGCCACCTTCAGACTGATAATAATGTCCTAGAGCTTATAGCTTACAACCAAGAAGAGAAGGATGTGTTACATCTATTTTCTATTTTCCTTCTTTGTACCCATGGGACCAATATTTTTTTTCCTTTGATGGCAAGTACAGTTCTTAAGGTTATCATGGTTATTTGTTCCTTGGTTGACTCCAGGCCATTAGGTAGTTTCATCATCTTTTCACTATTTTATTATTACATTTTTCAATAGCTTCTGATTTTATGTCATTTCAAAGAGAATGCTGATCTTTCTTTATTAGACTGAAATGTTCTGGATGATTTATCAAGCAATTAGCAATAATATCTTTTTAAAAAAGAAAGAAAGAAAAGAATTCTCACCATTGCAGTTTTGAATGCAGAGGTTTATTAGGAATAACAAAGGGAAAAAGTAGGTAAAATGCCTTGCCCGCTTTACAGTCCAAGTTATATGCCTTGCCCGCTTTACAGTCCAAGAATAAGATTATTTTAATGAAAACCAGATCTAATTTATGTTAATGATTGTAGCCTAAATGCAGATGTAGAGAGTGACGTTAAATGCTACATGGTCATATTTCTAGTTTTTCTTTATCAGAAGTAACATCTTCACATGCTAACATCTTCACAGCTAAAAATAGGAAAAAGGAAAATATATATATATAAATAAATAGCCAAAGCAAAACATTAAGAACAAAATAAAGATTAAAATAAAACTATGAAGGAAGATTTTCAAGTATGTCACAACTGAATAAAAACATATTTAATTAAACTATAGTTAAATAAAAGTTTAATTTGAACTATGTGGGATGAAAGGTGGATTAACTTTACTTGGGTTATATTATTCCAATAAGATTGAATAATATAATCACCTACATATATATTTATATTAAAGCCTTCATGATACTTTGGCCCCTTTGCTCAAATACTTGGAGATGAAAAGTAAATGAGACATGATTTATTTTTCAGTATGAAAGCTATTAATTTGCAGGCTTCTTTATCCATAATTTAGAGCAGGGGTAGTCAACCTTGGCTCTTTTATGACTCGTGGACTTCAACTCCCAGAATTCCTGAGCCAGCACAGCTGGCTCAGGAATTCTGGGAGTTGAAGTCCACGAGTCATAAAAGAGCCAAGGTTGACTACCCCTGATTTGGAGTGTGTCTCTGCTAGAGAGAAGTTCCCTGAGGATGGGTTCCAGCACGAGTCCAAAAGCTCAGAAGATTAAACCTCTGGTCCCAGGTGACCGACCCAGATTGGATCCTGCAACATTATCCTGGGAAACACATCTTTGCCTTCAGTCATGAGGACTCCATGTTTTTCGTTGTTTTTTTACAAATAAGAAATTATAATTCAGTAACTTGGTCCCAAGAAAAGCAAACTTTCAAAGGCTGAGGAGAGCATAATATCTAATTTTTTTTTTTTAAGATTAAGATCATATCTATAGCAGATGAGTGGAAGCTCATGTAGCTTCCGTCCTTTTGACAGTCTTTGTGGTCACACATTCCATATAATGTAAGGATTGGCTCTATCTATGTTTAGCAATACCACATAATCATGTTTAGGTTTAAATTATTAGCTCTGCATGTTTGGTTCGAAGACTACTTCTAAGTAGTTCTAAGACTAGTTCTAGACCACTTTATAAAGTTAGTATAAAAGCATGTTAGTAACATGCTGCTATTAAAAAGTGGGTGGTTGAAATTGTTGGCCCATGTGGGAATTTTTGATGAGCTTAGTTTAAATTGATGTATTTTGGCTGTTATGTATCCTCACAAACCCTGGGGTAGTATATCCGTAATCTATGTTTAGAGCTCCTTGTTTAACTCGGAAGGGCAGTTTAGTGATTGCATCCCATAGCTGTGTTCATGCCACATGATTAATTAGAGTATTAATTTGGGGATCAGCTATGCTTGAAAGTATTGATTTGGGCTTCAGCTAGGAGCCAAGATGCAACTCTGCAGGTTGTGCTTAATGCTTAAATTGGGGGAAAGGGGCATTAACAATTGAGTACTGACTATACTTGAATTAAAGGATAGAAATGTGATTAGAAAATACATTTGTTAAATGAGTTTGCCCCATTTTATGGCCTTTCTGCAACAGTTATTAAGTGAATCTGGCTTCCCCATTAAATGTGCTTGTCAGAAGGTCACAAGAGCTGATCACATGATCTCAGGACAACTGCAACCATCACAAATATGAGCCAATAGTCAAGCATCTGAATTTTGATCACGTGACCATGAGGAAGCTGCAATGTTTGTAAGTGCAAAAAATGATCACGTCACTTTTTCCAGTGCCACTGCAACTTTGAACAGTCACTAAATGAACTTTTGTAAGTCAAGGACTACCTGTACAAGAGTTGATGACCTTAATACAAAAAAAGAGAGATTAGATTGACTGAATAAAGAACTAGTGCAATCAAGAAGAAGGAAAATGCAACCTGTTTGATAAATGGAGCTTGAGTTCTAATGCAGCAGGAAAAATCAAGATGCTACGACAAGGGTTTGGCCTTTTCCCCAACACTGGAAAGAGACAGCCAGTGTTGGGCTGAAATACTGAATACTGAAATATATGCTAGTTTCAGAAGAAAATCACTAATGCTGCTCAAGGTTAAAGTAGCAGGGGTATTCTTCCTGGATTCTGCAGTGGGAAATGGCTCTTATACTGCCATATGAAGCTGCCTTCAACTTTTGCACATTGTTTTGGATTTTAGGGAAAACTTGGAAATACTATATGAAACTCTGAGTTCTAACTACCTACCCTGATTCATAACAATAACAAATAGAGATGAAGGAAAAAAGATGGAGGCTTAGAATGTGTAGATCAAAGAAATTCATTTCATTGCCAATTGAACTTCATATTCCATTCTGTATAACTTCTCTGTAAATTCTAGCAGTTGCTATCATTGTTTGTTTTACTCATTGTCCCCTCATTTATATTTCCTCTGAAGAATATACAAGTTTATCTCAATGCACTTTTTAAAATAAAACTTTACCAATGAAATCCTTTCTCTGTGAGTTTCTCTAGTATTTCTTTTGTGAAACTTACTGCAGTATGCTTTTTCTTTAGTCTTAGCTTTAGCATAATTTAAAAAATGCAACTGTCCCATACAAGCTGATTGCAATGCAATTTTCCCAAACATACACTTTTAAGAAAACCAAGTATGATGAATTGCAATAGATGCCTTTCACCAATGCTTCTGTTCGTTTTGATAGATCATGGCTTTTCAAGGTAAGTGAAATTCATGTCCAATTTCTTTGAAGAAGAAATATGAAGGAATAGAGATAAGTTAAAAAGAAAAAAAAAAGCTCAACTGATAAATCCAATTCAGCCCACATCATTCTTCCTGGAACAGAAAATGTCTTTAAAACCTTAGTTGATGTGAAAGGTTATCTCCAAACAACACAGGGAATCACTGGATATTCTAGGAAAGACTCCACTGTGAAAAGAGCAGAGACAGCCAATTCAAATAAATGAACTTTGTAAGCATTAGCATGCAAGTTCCATTATCAGCATCTGTTGACTATTCATAATGTGTTTACGTTTGCAGTTGATCTTTGTCAATGAAACCCTTGCCATACAGGCTTTGACAAGGCTGATTTGAAAATTCTGTTAAGCAATCAAAGAGACATTTACACACTCTGGAATCATTTCATTGATTTTACACAAGTAAAACAGAGTAACAGAGTTGGAAGGGACTTTGGAGGTCTTCTAATCCAACCCCTTGCTCAAACAGGAAACCCTATAGCATTTCAGACAAATGGTTGTCAATCTCTTCTTAAAAAACCTCCAGTGTTGGAGCACCCACAACTTCTGGAGGCAAGTCGTTCCACTGATTAATTGTTCTAAGGAAATTTCTCCTTAGTTCCAGATTGAGACAATCAATAAAATTCCAGAGCTCTAGGCTAAGGTTGGAAAAACAACCATGAGAGAACAATGAAAAATACCTTTAATATTACTAGTAAGAAAATACATGGATTGTCCTTGAGATCACCAAGAGTCAAACTCTGCTTAAGACTTCACCTTTACTTGAAGATGCCTCTGCTTGCTTCTTAAAGGAGAGAGACTACAGTGGCAGTTATTCTTGATGAATAACACAGCAGTGTTCTTAATGAACTTAAACAGATTGGAGATCAAAATTGCAAATAGCAGTAGATCTTGGTTTGAATAACTGCCTTTCAAGACAAAATGGAAATTATAGAGCCAAAATGTGTAGGAGCCATATCACCCAAAAATGGGCAACTAGCATTCTCAGGAACATCACATGCATTACTCTAACTTTCCAAATACATGCATACATTCATTCATACAGTTAAAAAGTAGTAAAAATGGAGACAGTGTTTTGAGATGGTCAGCCATAACAGTTATTCTAAATATATATATGCATACATTCTTTATTCCTGGGACCTGCTCCTGTTTAGGGACAATTTAGCTTGACTAAGTCCCTAAAATTCTATCTATCTATCTATCTATCTATCTATCTATCTATCTATCTATCTATCTATCTATCTATCTATCTATCTATCTATCTATCTATCTATCTATCTATCTATCTAAATATAGTAAATGTGAGTCCTTCGCCTTCTTAGTAAATACCTATGGCTGCAGAACAGGCTAACATTAGTTCTTTCCACTAGATTACCCAGGGACACCTTTCCTAAGCTTTGAATTCTCCATATTGTAACTCCCAATTGATTCTCAGTGAATTCATTGCTCAATAATTGTGGGAGTGATTCCCTATAGCTGGAGGCCTATACTATAAGTAGAAAAGGCTGATGTAATATTGTTCTTAGGCAGTTATGACTACATTAAATTTAGGTTCAATGCAAATTCATGTCAGTTGGCAATAAATAAATTTCAGGAGGGTTCATAAAAATCCAAAGAAATGGCTACCCTAAATTCAACCCTTCCACTCCTCTTCAATGCAGCTTATTATAGAATCAAAATACCAGCAGTTTGAATATCAGTGTGGATATTCAACTTTTGGAGTGTCATAACTAAAATTGAATATGGGAATCTAAAATAAATTCATCACTGATTCTATCTTGAAATGCCTCAAGTACTTTGAAAAGTAGACTTCACTATGGTGAAGATCACAACTACGTATAAATCAAATTTGCTGGCATATTATAACAAGAAAAGTTCATATAAATCAATGTATATTTATCAAAGTGCATGGAAACCAGTGTATAATTGAGACTGTAAAGTAAACAATAATTCATATTAGGAAATTAGCTATAGAAAAAAGGGCATACCATAGATAGTTGAATTTAAAAATAGACCAGAAAAGATGAATTCAAAATCCATACAACAGCCACAGTTGATATTCCAATTTTATTTTACTTTTTAATAAGGCACAGAAAAAGCAATAGAATAGGACTTGTGTGTATCTGCGGCATTATTGACTGGATTATGCTATAGTTGAAGAGAGATTTCATGACCTTTTCTTTTTAAAAAAAACAAACAAACCCTACTTATATTGCTAAAACATTCAGAATTCTTAAACAAAGCAAAACTAGAATTACAGTAAATAAATATATAGGTGCTTCAATTAAAAAAATCATTCTTGATGTAATGTGCTTAAAATCACATTAAACAGGATGATACAGAACAGTATGAAGACACGTCAGAATTTAACCCAATGTTTTGCTGAGCAACTTTATCTTTAAAAAAGTGCCCAAAGTTTTCAAAGCATAGTGCTAACTGTAACTAGAAAGGCAAGGAACTCCACCACAATCTCTATCAAGAATGCCCTCCTGGACCACTGCCTAGATGAGAAACTCAAAATAACCTTACTTTGCTTTTAATATAAGATGGGACAAACTTGAACAATCTTTCAGGATTCTAATATACTACTTTATTACACCAAAAGATTATTCCTGGAATCATTGCTGTTCCTCTTACTTTATCTGGCCTACCTCAAAGGGCTAATACCTTGTCTGGAGTCCTCCAATTCTTTCCTTAGAGTCATATTGTACATGATACATCCATATCAGCAGAATAAAATTAATTAGTGGCAGATCATTTATGTCCAAAAGAACAATTCATGAAGAAAAGTCACGTGCTCCTCCATTTTTTTCTGATGCATCCATTTTCATATTAGGGGGGAGGATTTTAACCTTTCTGCACACTGAAAAGGACCACCTAAGAGCAACAGTCTACAGAAAGCAAAGAAAACAAAAGAACAAAAAGAAGATCTTTTGCTATCTTTTCTCCTAAGGTGCCTAATGGTCAAAAGGAATATGGAACTGCATTTCCAATAACTTGATAACACTTGATAGCAAATAACGCTTGATAGCAAATCCATTACCAAACAGTTGACCTATCAGATATCCAGATTAGCAATCTAGCTACAACTCCTGTATTAGTTCAGCTTCTAAATCAATATCATGGGGTATCACATTAGGGAGCCCAGAATTGTAAACCAAGTTATCAATGTATGGAATATTGTAGTCTTGTTATCCCTATCTAGGAATGGTTCTAACTGGTGAAGGATCAGTATTAGAAGTAGCCACTTGTTTCTTTTCTCTTTTGGTTTGTAGTCCCTCTGCTAGCCCATCATTGCAGCCATGTCACTCAACCAGAATTAATTATACAGGCACTAACAATACAGCTATTGACACAGGAATACAAACTCAATTTAGCTAAGGAAAACTTGTAAGGAACAATACACCAATAAGAGAGATAATTTCCTAAAGTAGCAACAGATATCATAATAATACAATATTTGATATCATATTACAATACGATATATGGTTTTTAAATAAACACACACAAACTGCTATCTGCACGCACTCTCACACCACCACCCAGCACAGATCAACTCTGTAGCCAAGACAATCATCTCCAGAACAAAATGCTTAGCTGACGAACAACACCTAAAAACCGAACTACACACTCTCACTAACGTACTAACATCCAACGGATTACAAAGAAATAAGATTACCAACCTAATCCAAAAAGAAACCCCCACTAAAATCCAAGACAGAGAACAAGAAAACGGCAAAGCCCTCCTCCNGCCCACACAGCATGAATAAACAAGATGATACCTCCCGCCTACCAGCCATTTGGAAACCCGCCCTTATTGGCAAACGAGTCCCTAACACAAAGAATGACACCAGACCCACACTCACAAAAACCACACAGGAGGTCACCACCACATATCCACGCAAAAAGCAAACCCAAACCCACACAGATGATGAGGCACGACCACAAACTAGAAGCCAGTCCACAGCTGCATCATTAGCCACTTTAAACCCCTCCAATCCATACATGAAGCAAACTGACACCCACCATAAAGATGTGGCACAACCACGAACACGAAGCCAAACAACAGCAACGAAGCTCACCATCTCAAATCCCCCTGCAACTCAAACTAACCTGAGCACAACAAAGCCCCCACCCAAACAGAACACTCCCCCAGCCAAACAGAGCACAGCCAACCCCCCATCCAATCAGAGCACAGCCAAGCTCCTTAACCAATCAGAAAAAACCTCCACCCAATCAGAACACAGACAAGCTCCCACCCAATCAGCTCAAACCCCACTGGCAGTTAAAAGGAAGAAACAGCTGCGATCACACACTACTCCCAGAAGCACGAAGCTGAAGACACCAGCCTGAAGATGATGAATGTGACTTTGTCGAATCGTCGCCAAGACACTTCTAATTCTACGCGGGAGAAAACCCGAATAACTAAAGACCTACATACAAACACCCATGAAAACCTCAAAATTTTTCAAAATTTGGATTGCTAACAAAGAATTAAGGGAGAACTGGAATAGCCATTTTGAACTTTTTAGTTCTTTTCAATCAGACATACCCTTCTGAGATTTGAACCTGGGCTGTCTGCATGTTAGGCAGACATATTTGGGCCGACAGGGTGCACCAAACTCAAGATGCCAATGCTCCGGCCTTGGACGGGTTGAGCGGGTTGAACGTCCCATCAGAAGGTAAAAGAAGGGAGGAACTGGTGTGGATACGTGCCAATGTACAACACAGCTACCGCCATGAGGATCGTTCGCCCATACCCCCTGCTACCCCCGCTGGCCCAGCACCTCGGGACATCCCCGTGACACCACCGGATGAGTTGGGACGGTTTGTACAACCCCCAGGGTCTGCCCTGGGGGCAGTTACTCGCTCCCAGACGAAGGTTCGGCAGAAGGAGGCGACGGCGTGTAAGTGTGACTTCGATTGGCCGGTGCATTCCCTGGAGTCCTCGGAAACCCCGGCGCGTTTGGAGGCATGGGGAGAGAGAGACAAACAGTTCTGAGGCATTGCAGAGACAATCACACGTCCCCAGACAGCCACCCTGCAAATGGATATGACATCCCCCGTAGGAGGAGGAGGAGAGGGGAAAAGATGCTACTCCGTTCTGGGAGCAGTCATGCGCTCCCGCACAGCCACGCTACGGAGAAACGGAGAGACCTCGATTGACAGAAAGAGGGGGAGGATGGAAGGTGTGGGAAGGGGAGGAGAGGGAGAAAGATGCCGCTCCGTTCTGGGAGCAGTTACATGCTCCCGCACAGCCGCGCTACGGAGGAACGGAGAGACCTCAATTGAAAGAAGAAGGGGGGATGGAAGGTGTGGGAAGAGGAGGAGAGGGAGAACGAGGCTGCTCCGTCTTGGGAGCGGTCACGCGCTCTCGCGCGGCTGCTCCATGGAGGAACGGAGAAACCTCGATTGAAAGAAGGGGGGAGATGGAAGGTGTGGGAAGGATGGTTTGGAAAGAGTGGAGGGGGAAAGACCACGTAGACAGGGGACCGTGGTTATTAGGCAAGGTGGGGGGCAATGCAGGGAGGAGGAGGGGAGAGGAAGTCACGAGTAGAGGAGGAGAAGGAGAACAACACGGTCCCGCCTTAGGGGTGATCACACGTTCTCGGGCGGCCGCCTCACGAGTGTGGGAAGTGACTTTGGCGGGGAGAGAGAGGGGAGAGAGGAAGGGTATGGGTAACACGGAGGAGATGGAGGGGGGAAAAGGCCGAATGGATGGAGAGGTGCGGCTGCAGAGCAAGGTGGGGGGCAACGTAAGGGCAGATGTGTGCTCCCGGCTAGTTAATGGGGGTGAAGCATGCAAGTTGCGCAGGGATAGGAACAGCGCAGGTGAGTTAGCTAAGTAGAACGAAAGCGAGGTGGGAACGGCGATTGGCTGATGGAGCTCCGTGGTAGCACCCACGGGCCGGGTGCAAAGGTGGCTTGATTATAAAAAGCGTGCTCCCATTGACCTACATAGATCCCTGAAGATGCCGGCAGTGAGCCGGTGAAAGCTTGGATCGTAATTTATTAAAACTTTTATAGTTTTTTATCTTTCCTGGTGTTCACTTTTGTCTATATTTCTACTATATATATATAAAACACTTTAAAAAAGTGTTCACTACTTAATACATGGCTGCAGCCAATTGGCCCAGATTTTGTTTATAAAAAATGAGAGCATGACAAAAATGGTACCCTGGAACCTATGTAAAAAGTATGGATTTGACATTCCAAAGTTAGTTCGTATGAACATAATGTTTAAAAAAGTGGTTCAGACCTTAAATATATATATTTGCTGGGTTGCAAAAATCCAGACCACTAGACGCAAAAAACTCAGTCTCTGTGTAAAGTCTTCATGTAATATTCCCAGTTCCTTTGAGCTATTCTGCTATCATTTTGTAGTACTACATCTATAAGGAGTCATTGTATGTGAGTTGGATGGCTATATAAATTTGTAAGTAAATAAATATAAGCAAAACTTGCAGATTCAGACAGAATCACATCTAAAATACAACACAATTGATATCAAAGTAATTGGGGGGAAGCCAGTTTTGCTTATATTTATTTGTTTATAGAATAAATGTATATAGTCATCCAACTCACATACAATGACTCCTTATCCAGTACTACAAAATGAGAGCAGAATAGCTCAAAGGAACTGGAAATATAGTACATGAGGACTTTACACAGAGATTGAGTTTTTTGGGTCTAGTGGTCTTCCTAGTTTTAGGAATTAAAGCAAGTAAAGCTTTAAATGGAAAATGTTACTTTAAAAAGTTGCCCAATCTTGTTTACTAATTCAGTTTCTATTCCAATTTCCCATTCATTGGAGTGCTAAAGGCAATTAATAACATTTCAAAAGATAGAAAAATGCAAAATAAAATAAACCGAAGATAATTTAAAGTACTACAATATTAAAGGCAATTTAACTATGCTTCACAAGAAGCACACATTCAACCCAACTATATATTCAATTTAAGAGAATCTATATTTCTTTTTTTATTTACTGTAATCTTACTTTTTAATTTCTGTTTCTGTTTCTTGTTTACTTTCTTTTTATGTTTCTTTTTATGTTTAGTTTACTACTAAAAACTTCAGTAATCCAGTCATTGTTTGTCTGAAAAGGGAAATTTTGTATTTGTTTGAACAAGCTAGTTCCTTTGAATTATTCTGCTATCAATTAGTAGCAGAAGCACAACTTAAAGAACAATGTCTCAGATTTTCTGCTTGTCCAGACAAATACAAAATTTCTCTTTCCAGACAAACAATGACTGCATTACAGAAGTTTTTAGTAGTAAACTAAACATAAAAAGAAACATAAAAAGAAAATGCAAAAAAGAAAAGAAAACAAGAAACAGAGGAACAGAAATTAAAAAGTAAGATTACAGTAAATTAAAAAATATAGAAAAAAATTCTGCTTCATTGCAATAAGTACAATTTTATTAACATTTCATTTGTTCTTAAATGACAGTAAATGACATCTTCCCATATGTTATCTCTTATGTATAAACAAATTTGTAAAACATCATTATTTCAGTCTGCTATCAGCATTATTAAGGGTTACCAGAAATAACAATTTATTTATTTTAATCTTGATCAAATAAACCAAAACCAACTTTATATTCCTTTTATTCCTAACAATCTTACTCTTTAATCAATTCAAATAATGTCACAAAACTTGATTCCTTTCCATTTTTTCATTGTCCCTTCTCATCAGATTCTTCAAAACTTCAACAAGACTCTTTTGTAAATCTAATATAAGAAAATTATCCAGGTTACTCTCTTGGTTTATTATTTGTGTATATCTTAATTATTAAAATAACTACCAATTTCTTTTGTATGTCTAGCATCTTTTTCCATATCATTCTTGTAGTCTATCTTTTGTAAATTCACTTTCAACTCAGTTTCAATCTTGTCAGGTATAGCTTGTTCCACTTATATAACATATTTTAAACAAAGTCTCTCTATAGGAAGTAGATGTCTCCATTGACACTATTAAAATTAATTTATGAGTTCATTTTTCTTTTCCTCCCAGAATTTTTAACCTGCAATGGTGTGCCTAGTCTCATATTATTAGAATTATAAAAGTTTTTGAAGTATGTATACTTAATCTGAAAAAAAATCTTATTTTACAGATCAAAGAAATTCAATAAAATTCATTGTCTAAAAATCTGACTGAAATCAAACTGCACTATAACTTGTAAAAGTGAGATGGCCAGCTCTATAAATTAAATGAATGCATGAATACGTTTGCAGAAAAATTCTGAATAAATAACATATGGAAACAGCTGTTGCTATAATTTATAAGGCTTCAGGGTTGGGTGTAAATAACTTATATTTCACAGACCAGGAGGCATTCCCCAAGTTTCCTGGTTCTTTTTCAATTGTCCAGCTGGCAAATTCAATATTGAAGAAACTCTATGGTCTTGAGGTGCCATAAAAGATAATCTTTATTGAATACACATCTTGGCACTGAAGAAGCAAAATCAACTCTAGTTTTCCCATGCAAAAATCTGATTAGATAACAATAGCTTTTCATAACCCCCACCCACCAAATGTTCACATTGCCGAAATCTCATTCCTTCAGTTTGTTATGGCAATGGTCCACTTCTCTGTCAGACATCTGCTTTTAATGACCTTGGGTCTCATGGTCTGTGGATGGCTTCTTGAAACTCCTGTTTCTTTCCCAGGCACTCCCTCCCCCATTTCTATGGCAAGTTGAGTAGCAACAGAGGTTAGCAAGCATCTTAGCAATTCAACTTTTTTTCAAATCAAGGTAGGAAAGTATAGAACTTGCCTGACATTGAGTGTTACTTTTTGGGTTACTTTTAGCAATAGATACCTCTCATCCAGCATCCATTTTCATGTTATGTCTACCTTATACTACATTCAGCATATGTGAAGCATGTTTTGCAACTGACTTTGACTTAGGCTAAGTTTCTTGCAGCTAAACTGCTGGTCAGATTTTGTTAGCACATACATTAAATATGAGAATGAGGCTTTTTAAAAAGAGAAAAAGAAAAGAAAAAACTATGGGAATAACAATAGCTAAAAGGAATACTATCTCCAGTATGCCAACAATGCAACTGAGCAGAAATGCCTTTGGCCTATCTCAGTGCTGGAGAGCTTCATGAATTGAAAAATAGATTTTCATGGGGACTCAGGGAATTTTGGTAAGTAGTAGTGGATCAACTTAATAAGCTTATTTTCTAAAAACAAAAATGCCTCTCAGAAAAACACACAGGGAGAAACAGAGAGAGTAGATGTTTCTTTGAAGCCATCTTGATTCCATGTACTTTTCTTGAAAATATTTTCAAAAGTGATGCAACATTGCTTTCTTCCAAAGTCTGAGACAGAAAATTAGGGCCACCTAGTTGGTTTCTGTGCCTAAAGCTGCACTAGAAGACATTATTTATTTTAGCTAAGTGTCTTTTATCATACAAAACTAAGTCTCATAGAGATGATGGATGGATGGATGGATGGATGGATGGATGGATGGATGGATGGATGGATGGATGGATGGATGGGATGAGATGAGATGAGATGAGATGAGATGATGGGGTGTGTGCCTTCAATTCATTTTTGACTACTGGTGACTGCCTGGACAAGTCTCCCCAGTTTTCTTGGAAAGATTTGCCTTCTTCCTAGGTCTGAGAGGGAGCAATCAGGCTATTTCAGAATGAAGGCCACCTAGCTGGCTTTGTACCTCAGGCAGGATTAGAACTCACAAATTCCCAGTTTTTAGCTTGATGTTTTAATCATTATACCAAACTGGTGCAGAAGACAGAAGGAAGTAATAATAAGAACATCTAGAGAGGAAGATTTTTAAAGGTACTGTTGTGGACTCTGATTACCTACCCAATGTCTTTTATGACTTGTTTTGAAGTTCTGAATAACAAAATGAAATTGGATCTTTTTTTAAAAAAAGTGAGGAAACGATTTCATCACATTATAGCAAAGGGGGAATGACAAAATGATAGGCAATCTGGCAAGCTCTTTTGGAGAGAGGCAGACTGATCTTTATTAAGCTTTCTGTCTGAGCTGGAAGAAAAATTCTTTCTTTCCTCCCCTCCTTCTGTTGTCCATATGATAAATTTCAGGAAGTGGTGGATAGTAGTAAGATGTGAAAGTTTTTAAATCAAGATTTTAAATAAGATTTTTATTGATTTTTTCATACATTCAATAGTACTTGTTCAACAAATGTGTTATCTGAGTTTTACATTCACTAATACAGATTTAATTCCCAATCCTTTATTCTTTTATCTAGCCATTGATAAAATAAGTCCCAAGGTTGATAATATTCTGTTTCTTCTTTTTCTTTCAACCTCAAAGTCAGTCTGTCCATCTCCACACATTGTAGTATTTTTTTAATTATTTCTTCATCTGATGGTATTTCTTCATTTTTCCAATATTGTACGAATAGAATTCTTGCTGCTGTTATTACATGTAAAATCAAATATATGCTTTGTTTACCGCGATGTAAAAAAGATGTTGAGACTCTAGAAAGAGTACAGAGAAGAGCAACAAAGATGATTAGGGGACTGGAGGCTAAAGCATATAAGGAACGGCTGCTGGAATTGGGTATGTCTAGTTTAACAAATAGAAGGACGAGGGGGGACATGATAGCAGTGTTCCAATATCTCAGGGGCTGTCACAAAGAAGAGGGAGTCAAGCTATTTTCCAAAGCGCCTGAAGGCAGGACAAGAAGCAACGGGTGGAAACTAATCAAGGAGAGAAGCAACCTAGAATTAAGGAGAAACTTCCTGATAGTGAGAATAATTAACCAGTGGAACAACCTGCCTCCAGAAGCAGTGAATGCTCCAACACTGGAAGTTTTTAAGAAGAGACTGGACAGCCATTTGTCCAAAATGGTATAGGGTTTTCTGCCTGAGCAGGGGGTTGGACTAGATGACCTCCAAGGTCCCTTCCAACTTTCTTCTTCTTCTTCTTCTTCTTCTTCTTCTTCTTCTTCTTCTTCTTCTTCTTCTTCTTCTTCTTCTTCTTCTTCTTCTTCTTCTTCTTCTTCTTCTTCTTCTTGTTGTTGTTGTTGTTGTTGTTGTTGTTGTTGTTGTTGTTATTATTATTATTATTATTATTATTATTATTATTATTATTATTATTATTATAGTTCAGGTTTAAAATCTACATGTTTTCCCAACATTTTTTCTACCCACGTGTGTATTTTTTTCCAATAAGTTTTTGCTTTGGCACATGTCCACCAAACATGGTAATAAGTACCTGACTTGTGTTTACATTTCCAACATCTATCTGACATGTTTTTAAACATTTTTGCTAATCTTGCTGGTCGCAAATGCCATCTATAAAACATTTTATATAAGTTTTCTTTATAAGGAGTTGACATTGTCAATTTATAATTTCTTTCCCACAAGTTTTGCCATTTTTCTAATTCTATATTATATCCAAAATTTTTTGCCCATATTATCATTGTTTCTTTAACTTGTTCGCTTTCCATTTTCAAATTCAATAGAAAATTATAGATTTTCTTAATTAATTTCTCATCAGAGGTTAATAATATCTTATCAAACAAGGTTTGCTCCTTATAAAATCCATACAGTTTAACATCTTTATCATATCTAACTTGCATTTGTAAGTATGCCCACCATGATAGATTTATAACCTGGTTTTCCATTTCTTGTTTAGATTTTAAATTCCCTTCAGAATTTAGAATACCTCTGTATGTGCATTTTTTTTTCAAAATTAACTAAATTTGGATGTACAGATGCTTCCATTGTTGAAAGCCATCCTGGAATTTTAAAGTATATTTTACATTTTATTTTTTCCCATGTTAGTACTAATGTGTTTCTTATATAGTGGTTTTGAAAGTACTTATGAATTTTATTTTTCCCATACCATAAAAAAGTGTGCCAACCCAGTTGTAAATCATGTCCCTCCAAATGTAACAACCTTTTGTTTCTAAGAGTTATCCATTCTTTTACCCATGTTAATACAGATGCTTGATAATATAAGACCCACTCTGGCAAACTAAAACCTCCATTTTACTTGGCTTCTTGTAACATTTTCATCTTAATTCTAGCTTTCTTTCCTAAATTCCTAATGAAAGGAATGCTGTCCTGAAAATTGTCTGTGGCAGCTTAGAGAGGGCATCACCAATGTTTCTCTTTTCAAGACAGCTCTAAACTCTTCATGCATTTGTATATATATATATATATATATATATTAGCCATGTCAATTAATCAATTAATTCTTCAATTGGATACTTGACAAATATGATTTATTAAGTTTGTTAATATTTTTCCCAATTATTTATTTAAACTTTAATTATATAAACCTAATTCATAACACTTTCCCCTTTAATCCCAAAGATCAATATCTTACTCAAATAAACCAGTATTGATGATGGTGACATCATCATCTGTAGTATGTAGCTAGCGGCCTCAAGGAATTAAACCTCTTTCCAATATTTTATTTTATTTTAATCTGTCACAAATCTATTTATAAACACTGCACTAGGAGTGACATTCTCAAGTGAAGCTGGGCCTTTGATAGCTGCAGCTTTGTGTTTCTGAGGTAAATGAGTCCTCAGTCTCTGGGATGTAGGATGGACCAACATGGATCTATATTTTATAACACTGTAAATTTCACTATGTTCTAATTCACGTTCAAGAGGCAACTGGACAATTTGCAGAAAGAGCACAAAAAGTGAAATTGAAATCATTAAATCTGTCAGTCAGTCAAAGCTGGAAAATTTTATCAGTCTGTTTAAGATTGTGGGGACATTCAATCTATTTCTTTCAGGTGGCTCTAGGAAGTCCAAGAACTACCACATGCTTATTTTTAGAGATATTGTTTCAGTAGTTTGCTTTTATATCATCCAGTGCCAAGCCTCTTAATTATAGAATTAATTAACAAAAGCAGGAAGACAAGTGTAATGAAAGGGGTCAAATCAATAGCAATTTCAAAGGCTAAATTCTGGAAGAACAATATTGAGTGTCTTATAGAGGAAGAGAGATACCAATTGGCTATTTCAGAAATTGTAAATTTTCACAGTTCTTTTCAAATTATGTTGTTGATGAAACTTGGTATTCAATAAAGGAAATGTTAATAAGATTTAACTTTTTTTCCCCTCAGAAAAGTGGGCTAATCATTCAACTAATACAGAGACCCCATTTCAGCTCACTGCTCTATAAAATCACCTCTCTGATTTTTCAGAAGCATCCCATTGTTCATAAGTATTTCATATTGGAGAATACTAATGGGGCATTTTTTTCAGGCTTGATAGTTTCATGGTTATGGGCATATAGAACAACATTCATGGCACTCTAAATATCCAAATATTTAATAATAATGGTAAGAAGAACAGCTTATATCCCGTGAAGACATCTTTAAAACCATCAAACAAGACATGCCAAATCCAATCTAAACATCTGACTGACTGTGCTACCAACTCTAATAATAAATTTCTGAGCCTCATGAAATCTTCACATAGTGCCAGAGTTCCATGAAAAATCTTGTACTGAATTCCCTGGTATCTATAATATTTAGGCTATTTTTTTTCTTTTCTTTCTCTTTTTTCTCATTATGTTAGTGCATTGCATATGATCCCTCCATTTTACTTGCCCCTTAAAAAACATATTGGATGCTAAAAATATTCCTACACAGAGACCTTTTATATGGAAATGATAAGGATTGAATTTGAAACATTAAGCTTTTGTTTTTTCACAGGAAACTCTGCCCTGAAGAAGGAGTCACTGTGCACCAAAAGTCCTTCACGTACACATGAACCAGATTCTATGACATCTTTAACAATATATGACTATGAAATGGAGGACTGAATAGCTCCAGTGACCCTTATACAGCCCATATACAGCGACCATCTGTCCGTAGTAATCTTTGAGCGCACTACAAAGTACATTCTCCCAGATGGCTGATTACCCTTTTAATTATTTGAAAGCTTCCAGCTTTCTTTCCATTACTTTAGTGTGAATGAATGACCCCCATATGACTATGAAACCATGCAACAATGCTTGTTTTTCATGCAGGTGAAGGTGCTGCAATGATCAATTATGTGTAATCAAGTCATAAATGGAGAAGCTACATTATACACTGTGTGGGCCATATGGCAGAAGAAAGAGAAAAATAAATCAAATGCATTTGTTAAAGGTATCATTCCAAGCCTAGAATTCTTTCCTAGCTTTGTTCCCCTTAATATTTGCTTATCTCTCTCCACCTACCTATTTTATTGTTTTTATGATTTCTTATCGAATGTAAGGTAGTCTAAAAGCAAGTACAATTTTGTAAGACTTTAAAACTGAAAACAGATAATGGATTCACTCCCACAGGAATGTTTGGGGTCATTGTCCACAAGTCCTGAGCATACCCTTTCACCTGATGCATTAAATTAAACCTTATTCTAAAAATAGCTGAAGATAAATGGAATATGAAATGTAGAAGTCAATCAAGTCAATCATCAAAATAAGCCTTAAATGCTGCATTTACATATCTGAACACTTATTACATCATCCCTTTCCATTTTTTTATCTTCCTATCTCTCGGTTATCCTCACCGTCAATTTTATTTAGATTACGATGTAAAGCTGCTGGTAGCATCATTATAATAGGCCAGGGGTGTTAAACTGCTGGCCCACGGTCTGGTTTCATCATACCGAAGCCACGACCACACCATTGTTGGCAATGCAAAAAGAGTCGTGATACGTCGCAACAGGTCACATGATGTGGTGAGTTTGACACCCATGTAATAGGACAGGTAAGGATAACCTGTGCATTTTTTCTATGGCAGTTCCTGCACATATGTCACAATTATTAGCAGAAAAACTTTTTTGAAGGGAATGTGACTATAGTAGTCCCCCAATTATGTTTAACTTGGCATTTGGAATCATGTTCAAAGACATAATGATTTCTCTAAAGTAGAGTTTGGAAACTTATCATTCTTCAGAAATTGTTAGGGTTACTCCTATCAGCCCTATGAGCAGCACCAGAAACATGGCCAGTTATGTTATGGAAAGAACTAGTCCTTCTCCTTCTCCTTCTCTTTTTCCTTTTTTTATAGCATGCTGTTTTCCTTTTCAACATGTTCTTTATATAGACATTTGCACTTTTAGACCAAAGAGATGGCCCAACTTGGGGTCAGCTACTGGCAATGTTTGTCATGCTAACACATCCTCAATGATTACTTTATATCTTGTACTATAGTGCTTCCAAGAATTTTTCAATAATCTCTTTGGCCCCATCCATCCAGCAGGGGAGATGAGATTAGCTTAAGAAATTTAAGAAATCTTAATTAATCAACCATCTTCAATATGATAGTTGTCCCAAAGATCCTTTTTCATGAAGCAACTGGACTTTCTTGTTTTTCTTTGAAGATGTTTCGCTTCTCATCCAAGAAGCTTCTTCAGCTCTGATCTGATGGTGGGGAATGTAAGAATTTATACTCTTTGCAGACAGCTGATCATTTGCAGTCAGAGCTGAAGACATCCATAGACATCTCCAATATTATGCTCCCCCGTTGGGGCGCCAAGTCTTCTGGCAGAGCCAGATCTTCAGGTTCCTGCAGAAGGACAGAACAGTGAGAACAAATATTCCAATGGGCAGGAGCCATGGCAGAGAAGGCTCTTATTCTGGACTCCGCCAGCCAAAATTCCTTGACTTATGGGATGCACAGTAATCCAGTAATTGCTAATAATTCCCTCAGATCATCTACCCTTTTTATAATATCTCCTTGTTCAATATATGGCAAGGTATTGAAACAGTTAATTAAGTTTGTCTCTAAAGGTTCTTCAGGAAACTGATTTGGTGTAGATTGTTTAGGCTGTTTCTTCTCAAGGACAGTGGTGATAGAATGTCCTTGGAGTTACTTACCTTTATGTTGCCACAATTACATTTTAAAGTAAAAGCACTCTTATACCCAAGATGGATTATTAATGACCTATTTCCTTCTGTGTGAAATATAGATAGTGGGAAGACCTCAAATTTGCTCAAAAAAGGCTTCATTTTCAACAATGTGCTAGTGATAGTAGGACGTTTATATGTTATATGGATTTGTTTAGAGTCTCTCCTGGATGGAAGCCATTCATTCAACCTTCTAAAAATCAATCAATTGGCTTTTACTGCAAAAGCTGACTGAGAAAGAAAAATGGCTGGATTTCTGGATCCCTGTTTTTCTCTATTTACTCTGTTATTTTGGATGTGTAGAGTGATACAATTTAATCAGGCTCAATGCCATGTTGGGCTTAATAGGTAACAACCAGCACTTTAAATGGCACTTGGAAGCGAACTGGCAACCAGTGGAGCTTGTGAAACAGAGGTGTTACATGGGCATACTGATGTAACAAAATGGCCATTATTGCTCATTCAGCTGCATTCTGGACCAATCGATGCTTCCAGGTGGTCTTCAAGAGCAGTCTCATGTACAGCGCATTGCCATATTAAAGCCACAAAGTGACTAAGGCTTGAGTGACTATATGAAGGGCCTCCTAATGTAGGAAAGGGGACAACTAGTGTGATAGAGGTTGTTGGCAGCTACTGAAAACTGCTCTTCATGCAGAAGATATGAGATTAGCAGACTATAGACCCATCTTGAACGGTAAAGTGCAATCTTGAAGTGGAATATCCCCCAATCTGGGTAACCCAAACACTGACAGCATTCAGTCTTGGTAGGATTGAGTTAGAGGAAGATGAGGCTAATAATGATGATGATGGTGATGAGGATGATGGAGATGAGGATGATAAGGATGATTTAAATTTATGTGCCACCCAATTGCCAGTGACTCTGGATAGTTTTCAAACTGTTAAAACATTTAAAAACAAGGAAATGGTAAAAAGATAGCAAACATTACAAAACTTGATGGGGAAAAAAAAACAAGCTCCACAGTCTAAAAGGGTCTTGAACTACCCTTGTAAAAGCCTAGGTGAAGAACCAGGTCTTTAGGGCTCTTCAAAACACCAGTAGAGTGAGGGCTGTTCAAATCTTGGGGAAAACCTTTTTCCACAGAGGAGGCTGTTGTGACTCAAGCATTGCCCTTTTTATGGTTCTGCTTTTGACACTCTGGCTAAAGTCTTTGGTCCTGCAGATGCTGCTATCTGCATCTTACTTTGTGTAAGAGGATTTATCAGTGTTTTTTTCTGACTTGACTCTGCCCATACAGCAAGAGGCAATTCCAGTTAGCACATCATACATCTTCATCTTGCATTTCTCAATTGATTCTGATGTTGTGCACCAGATAATGTCCAGGTTTAAGATCTGTGATTATGTGGCGTGAAGCAGGCTTTGACAGCAAATGTCCATTTTGCAGCATTCTAGTCACTCATGAGTACATTCTTTTTTAATGTTGCATTTATCATTTTCTGACATTTGTCTCAGAATACTTCAATATCTTTTTTCCATTGCATTTGAGGTAAATGCATACGTTTAAATAACATTAATGTTTACTAGATGTCCAATAGATATGAACTATTGTTTATTAGCTTATAGCTGAGCATGTACTTATCAATGTCCTTTTTTGCAATCATAGAAGTAATTCTCTGGAGAAGGTAAAAATAGAAGAATACTTCCCTTTCAATTGGTCTGTTAAGCTTAGAATTAGCAAAACAAACCAGCTCAAGTTAAAAACAAATCTTAAATTAAAATGCAAAGCAAATAATTTTCATTTGTCTTCCTATCCATTTTAAAAAAAGTAAAACAGGATTTCAGAAATATTCTAAAATTAGATGTCTTAGAGATACTTGTCCTTATCTAAGGATATATAAAATTCTGCCTTGGACTTTGTTTTCTTAATTTGATCCAGCCCAATAACTGCATTTGCACAGGAACCAGCATCTCTGGTTGAAAAAGTGAATTAAATTTTGATGTTTGCGACAGCTGTGCACTGTAAATTTGGGGAGGAACTGGGTTCATAACAATATATACTATATTTAGCTTAGCTGTATCTCAATAAAAAATATATTAGAGAAGGCAGCATAGAAAAAGAATAGTTATGTGAAAAAATGCAAATTACAATATAATTCACTTACACGTATATTATATAAATTCCAGGTAATACTGCAAACATTTTAGAAATCACAAAACCCATAAGACAATAGCTAGGGATTGTTTCTCTCTCTCTCTCTCTCTCTCTCTCTCTCTCTCTCTCTCTCTCTCTCTCTCTCTCTCTCTCTCTCTCTCTCTCTCTTTAAAAAAAAATAAGAAATCTGTGTTGCTCAAAAGAGACAGAATAGAATAAAAGTGAGTACATGTGTACTGAAAGACATCTGATTTTCACAGGAGCCCCTACCATGTGCTGGTTTATCAAGATGGAAATCTATCATGTTCTTAATAATAAACATTATCCCTAAGATCTCACTAAAAAGCATTTCCAATAAGAAGGAATTATTATTTACTGCAAAACTGGGATATATGTTGCTATACATTGCTGACAGGAAAAATGTATTGTTGATCTAATCAACTATGAATGATTCCAGAATTAATTAATCTTATTTATTCAACCCAAAGTTTTAATTTCAGATGTGGGAAGCACATATCAAATTTATTTTAAAGTAAGAACTTTCAGTATCCTCCTAATAAATTTATGGAGCCAGCTTTGCCCTTTTCCACTGCTAATAACAAGGCAAGCAAGTTGTCTTTCAAGATTGCTATGGGAGACTTATGCTGTATCACGTTTGTTGAATGAAAAAGCTGCATCATCTTCCCCTTTCTCTCCCATTATAATTCAACATTTGGTAGCAAGTTTGAGGATGGTTCTGAAGGTCACAACAAGGATTTGGGGCTCTGGAATAGCCAGATACATTTCCTATCTGAGAATAAACTTATATTTCAACTAGCTGTACCCAGACACGCGTTGCTGTGGCTCAGTCTGGTTAAATGGAAAAGAAAGAAAAGAGAAGCTTTTACGTCCAACAGATGGCGCTGTTTTTCAAAAAAACATGTTTTTACCTGTCACAGGTGTGACATCTATATAATAGTAGGTATATAAAAACACACGCGTATTCGAATGTAACATTGTGTCAAAATTTCAAAGCAATCGGTGAAGAACTTTCGGAGATTTAAGATTTTGAACAAACAAACATTTACATTTTTATTTATATAGATAGTTGTGCATGACTTTGATATTACAGAATTGAAATAAATATAAATGAATGTGAAAAATTCCTTTTGTTGAGCGTGTCCCAAGCTGTGATCCTTCAAATGTGTGAAAGACACAATTTGAATTTCCCAACCCAGTGGCTAATTATAGGAATTACAACCCACAAAATATGTATGACATCATGTTTGTGATTTACTCCACATGAAGCATAGTAAGCAGGTAAGAGCAAACCCAAGGGAAACAGTAATCATGATAGAGAAGAAAAGAAAAGAAAACACAATTAGCCCTAATAGCAGCATTTTCTATAGTGCTAAAGTATTTCTAGTCCTACAGAGGTGTAAAAGCTTTTGGTGATTATTGCCAAGAGCACTTCCTGGTAATCAATGATCAGAAAACCAAAGTGACAGTTTTTGCTAGGGAAAAAAAACCCCAAAATTGAAATGGACCATCAAAGAAAAGAAAATCTAGCAGGTGAAAAGCTTCAAATATTTTGGCATGCTGCTGTAGAATACTGGTCCCTGGAAGGCCCATATTAATTATTCACCAGCCCCCAAAAGAACAGCAGCCTTCACGCAATTCATTCAGACAAAAAGTAGAGAGTGCACACAAGTAGCTTTGAAACTTTTTATTGCAAAGCCCATCTCAAATATTTTACAGACCACTAGAGATTATGCAAACTAAATTCTTGTGAATACTATTCCAAGCATCCAAATGCTGTGACTAATGGGTCCCTCAGAGTGGAAGCAGGCCAACCAAAAATCAAAGTGAGGGCTAGCCTTCTAGGTTTCTCCTACTGGCTTAAGTGCCATTACTTTCTATTAGCACTGATTCCCTTATTCTTTACAGAACAGTTCCAATTTTCTTGGCAACAAGCAATAGTGGAGAAACTCATTCACTATAGGGTGTCATTAGAACCAACTCTGCCTATTGGATTGCACCCAAGATAAAAATAAAATTAGAGAGAAGGCCTTAGATGCAGAATATCAGAATGAATTCAGCAGCATCCCAGCACACTTTAAAACTCACATAATGCACCCTAGAAGGGAATCAGGCAGATATCAAATGATCCAAATTTCTCCTGTCCAACAACGAACTTTTTTTTTTTTAGAGCTAGGCTTAATGTGCTTCCTTCTTCTGTGCTTAATGGAAGATTTGCTAAAATTTGACAAACAACTTTAATGTACAGAAGCCATTGAAATACCCCATACGTGCTACTCTACTGCCCATATTATCAGAACATGCATCAAAATCACATAGAGCAGGCATGTCAAACTCGCGGCGTCATGTGACGTCACGTGACGTATCGGAGCTTTTTCGCCATTGCCGTCAATGGGGTGGGCGCTTCTCCGGTATGATGAAACCAGCCAGCGGGCCGGCAGTTTGACACCCCTGACATAGAGACATAGTCTCTCTCTCTCTCTCTCTCTGACACACACACACTGCATAGGTGAAATCAAAAGCTTGCTTGTAGGTTTTCTCTTGTTTGACAGGAAACCATACACTATGTATAATGTACCTAAGTTATGTGAGGTGGCAGTGAAAATTCACAAAGAGAATTTTGGTTTTGTGCCTAAGGCAGGCCTAGAGGCTGCCTCAAGGTTTCTAACCTGGTGCCTTAACCACCACACCAATCTGATACTCAAAAAGTCTTTTTAGTGAAGTGGAAGCGATGAAAACATTCATGTACAACATGGGATCGGTAGAAGTAAACAAAATAAGCAGCCCTGTTAATAGATGGAGAAAATAAAAGGAAGAATAAGTTAAACAATAAAGGAGCACAATATTTATGAAAAGTAATACTCCTTGGAATTTCAAAAATGCATCTGAAGAAAACAAACCCAGAAACATTTTTGTAATATAAATCCACTGTAAATTATAACTCATTAAATACTTGTCAGTCCTTCAAGATGGGCCAGTCCTTTATTATTATTGTAGGCTGGTTTGCCTAGTTTGTTGCCATTTGCAAAACATTTAAGCCTATTACAAGCAGCATGGGGTGAAGTGTCATCAGCATCATATCCAGTTATACAACTCCAGGATATTTAATGCAGAAAAGCAGGTATCGTCATAAATGAACCATTTAACCCAGCATTCTGCAAAATAATTTCAGTTTTAAACCACTATTTTGGTAATTTCAATTGCAATCTAAATATATACTATAAGACAATCAAATGTTGCACCCTTTATTGATAAAATCAACAACCTAATGTTAGAATGTCCTCATGTCCATACGCTTTTTCAGCACCATGCTTTTATTTCAGATAAAGTACAGCTAAAATGTGAGCTGCATACTGCCAAAGTATCATTCAAGCTTTTTCCTTATCTGAATGACAGAACAGTGAGGTTAAGGAATTTTTAAAGGGTTTAGGGTTTCAGAAAGGTCTGCTGCTAAATATACCTTTTCAATCATCTGACAACAGATGGAACTCGTAACTAATTCATACAGGGATGCCAATCAAGTGAATACTACATCACCTCTTGCCCATGAGAAGTCACACAGTAATTCATATGCAGTGCCTCTCTGTTCTTTCATTCAACTATTGGTAATTAAAACCCAATTTATATCTCAAGTGAAGCCTTATGTTGTCACTTCTGGGAATACACAAAGCTGGTGGCAAAGTTTAGATCCTGTTGGAATTGTATATAGGGTCTCCATTCATGAATTTGAATGAAAACATGCACAGCTCTCACAGCAAATTGATTCAAGCCTTGCCTGTGTATGATTCCTATCAGATCATGTGTCTCTGAGGACTTCAACTCCCAGAAATTCATCAGCCAGTTATGTTGGCTGGAGAATTCTGGAAGTTGAAGTCCACAAGTCTTCAAATTAAGGGTCCTTTGTGCTCTCTGAGCTTGGTTGTTTTCTTACACACATTTATGTGCTAGTCATCATCATCATCAATAACATCATCATCACGAGCACTGATGATGTTACCTAGTTTGGATAATGAAATGGATGGATCTGCCCACTTCCATAGATGACTACATAACAACCTTTTCAACAATTGAATTCATTGGCATCCTGACACTCAGAATCACTAGGTTCTTGAGGAGTTTGTTAAATTTGTGTGTTAAAATCAAGGCATACCCATTGGCAATGCCATTCCAAGGATCTGCTCCATCATGAATCAAAATGAGGATCTATTATAACCTGCTTTCAAATACATTACTGAACTCATATATTGTTTTGCTGTACCGGTGCTCAATGGATCTTTCAGCTTTGATGATTGTAGTAATAATAGTGTGTCTTAGAAGAATTACCCATACGTACCACAGATTCTTTTGAAGTGAAAGGATTATTTAAGTATTCATGTTCTAATGGGGAATCTTAAGCTCTAATGTGAATTTAGCAAAGATAATGCAGATGTAAAAGAGATTCTAGTAAATTATAGTTATTTGGATGACTGAACATTGAAATTATAATTTCTTTTTGTAAGGTATAGTAAAAATCAAAGTGCTACAGTTGTGGCAACTAAATGTTTAGTTTTCTGAAAAGGATATGGCTTTTTATCTATCCTGTACTCTGTTAAACCAAGTAGAGATGGGATGCTGTCTGTATTACTCCCTGAACTGTAATACATTTTTCATGAAGACAATTAAATATTCTGAGAGTCTCATTTTCCTAAAAACATTCCACAACTTGACACAGTCAAAACAATCAAAGGCATTAGGTAAGGAAACCAGTTGTGTGACATAGGCAAGTAACCAAATTTAGCCTTAGGAAGGAGGCATTGACAAACCACTTCTGAAACTGTTGCCAACAAAACTACATGTCCATATAGTCATCCAAAGACAAGACTGAAGCAGTACATACACACACATACAACACAACACACAAACATATAGAGACATGTTAAATGTAGTTATTTTCAGAGTTTCTGAATAAAGTATCTCAATTCTGATACAGAGATACTCACTGTAATTTTCTATAAAGCATACACATGGATGCGTTCACAAATATATACACAGAGGTTTGTCTGTTTTAACAAAGGGAAAAAAAATATTGTATGTTAAACCATTATGCTGATTAGAAAAAACAAAACACTTGAATATTTTATTTCCACACAGACAAAAATCAGTATCTAATATCATAATAAATTGTTCTTATGTAGTTTTTTTTAAAAAAATAAAACATTATTTACTTTTGAACCTAAGTTCTTTTTACTTGAAAATATAATGCATGTGTTTCCCATACTTCAGTAGCTTAGAATTTGATTGCTTCCTTTTGAAAGGAAGGAAACAAGCTATTAATAATAGGCTGAGCTCCAAACTGATGGGAGTATCAATACTTGGACTAAAGTTTTCACAATAAATCCAAGCCCATAAAGCCTTATGTGAGAATTTGGAGGTAGATACATTTTATATCCACGTACGTGAAAACAACACATTGACTGGCTACTATAGCATGAGTAAAATGGACATCAAAGCAACTCAAATGGGAAAAATGCACAAAGTAGTAATTTCTGTCTTTCTTTCTCTCCACCCCTCTCCCATAAATTCATACATTTTACAAATTATAGATTTAATTTATTGCCAGGGATAGTTCATTTTCAGGTCTTGATTTTAAAGGTGAAGTAAAGAGGAAGAATCATTCTGTAAATAGCCATGGTGGCTCAGTGGTCAGAATGCAGTACTGCAGGCTAACTCTCAGCTCACTCCAGGAGTTTGATTCTGACCCGCTCAAGGTTGACTCAGCCTTCCATCCTTCTGAGATCAGTAAAATGAGGACCCAGATTGTTGGGGCAATATGCTGACTCTGCAAACCACTTAGACAAAGCTGCAAAGCACTAAGAAGTGGTATATAAGTCTAAGTGCTATTGTTATTGCTATTTAAGTATACAGCAAATTATGAATACAGTATCAAATCATGCTGATCGTGCAGGCCATTCTCATTACAGAAGAAGGAAGAAGCAATACAAAAGGATATATCATTGCCTTTGCTGAAAGGACTATGACTTAAAATATCCAAAACATGTAGTTCATGTTTATTCTTTCCCTTAAAATTCTTGCTGTATTTCCTCAGTCCTCTTGGACAGGTTCATGAAATTTTAAAACAAGTTTATTTGTTTATTAAAAAGACCCAACATTCATAAGTGATTGCATATCATGGAGGTTAGTCACATGAGGGGGAGGAGATGTTCCCACCATCCTTCCCTTATGCACAGAACTTCTTATGTCATTCAAGCCACCGTTGCTTATAATTGACCTAAATAAAATAGAATTGTTGGATTCCTTTGATTTTGAGGCAGAAAGAGAAATCTTGAAGACTTATCCCACAATACAGGAAGCAACAGACTGCCAGCCACCTCTGAGTGATGAATCAGATACAGCACTGGTGGTTGCTTTTCAACTATCAAGGAGCCAGAGCCTGACTATGATCCTAAGAGAGTATTAGGTCCCAAATCATATTCCCAGCTAAAGAGGATCTAGCAGTTGAGATGACTCCTATGTATTTTTTTCCCTACCTAAATAAAACTTCTTCTATAAACATATTTTCAAGTTACGCCCCTGATGTTCTAAGCACCACCCAACAATGGGACTCTATGCCCTTCCATTATCTAACTGGCATTAAAACTTAGTAAGTGATGAAAACTAAAGTCAGGTATGACAGTGAAAGTATTAAGAGCATGATAGCTAAGGGAAAAAAATATATGGTGACCCCTTCCCTTGATGATCAAAGCACTTGCATGCTTTGCTTAATGGTTTAATTGAAGGGCTGCCTGGATACTGAATAGTATCAACTGTAGACTTGGTACAGATCTTTTCTTAGGTGGTTATATCTGTTTCTGTGACACAGGGGCTATATCTCATAACTGATAATTACAATTATATAGTTATCATCTATGAGTTACGGGTTAGAGATTCTTTCTCTGCAGATCTTTTTCTACCTAATTTATAATTTCTCAGTTCTACTGCTTTCTGTATACTGATT